>NW_026867059.1:0-179907 GCF_026571515.1 Ruditapes philippinarum
CATTGTCAAGTTGAGCTGAATTGACTACATATTTCTGAGGATTGACAGTTTTAAAGGTGACTGGCCAACAATTGATACTGAAAAAAAATGTTTAGGCTCCTGAATTATAAAAAGACTTAACCCCACTCTTTTTATAATTTGAATGTTAAAGTTAATTTCTGAAGGATATTTGATATTATTTATGGGCCATGTGAATTATTTATCATTCATGTGAAGTGAGTTATAAAACTGAAAGGAATTCATAATAGCAAAATGTTAACTTATTTTGACTTTCACTTATTCAATCAAAATATACACTTGGATGCACATAATGTCACTTTAAGGTAAAATATTAACAATTCACCATCAATTTTCAATGTAAAACATGTAAAATAGGTCATGTTGCACCGGAAATAGGATAAATCTAACATAAACGTTTCATACATAATAAACATCATCAATTTACAAGACTATACAAGCTCTTATTTTAAACCACTCAAGTAGGTCAAATGATAAAAATGTAATATATAGTAGTGTTTGTGGTTTAAATCTGTAATAAAATTTCTGTGTAAAATATTTATCTTTATATGCAATTTCTTACACTTGATGTCAATTTTCACATGACATCAGATAAAAATCAACCTAGTTTACAATAAAAAGGAATGCTGCTTTAATTGCCATTAAAGGGAGATGACAATCTGTTTTTAAATATATAAAAATCAGACAGGCATAACATTTGATGTTGTATGTTATACAATTGTGAACAAAGTTTTCTATTCCCAGGGATGTCAAATTGAATATCACTCTAAAAAAGTCAAGTATCTACTTATTATCTAAATTGTTTAAACATAATTTTGAATAAGAAAATGTTGCTTATTAATAAATGCATGTCTCATGGCAGTTTATTTAAAAAAATATCAGTCTATCCATATTGATAATTTGTACCACATTATTTGTTTAATACATAAATATTTATACAAAATGTGACTATACAGGGACCATTTAGCTATACCTGCGCAGGTCCGTTTGGAACTTTCTGAGCCGTCTGATACACCTCGCGTTTTGCTTCAAGCTCCTCTTTTCTCTGATCCGGATGAGGATCGCACTGGGGTAGCGACGTATCTAAGTGTTCAATAAGATAATGATAATCTGGTCTAATCCACCGGAAGACCGGAAATATGTATATGTCATTCGTTTTTCTATTTTCAACAACAATTTTATCCACATACCAGTCGGCACCTAGTCCAGCATTGTCTCGCCAAAATTCCACCCGACAAACATGCCCATCAAAATTTTTTATTTTCAAATCTTTAATAGGAAAAACATCCAACTGACCACTTTCAAAATCATTACGAAAGAAATTATCTAAAACTAAATCATCAGTGTTATTCCCATTTTTATCATGCAGTTTAATCTTTACATTAGCATCTGTACCAGCATGCTTCTTATCTCCAGTCTTTACATAAATCACAAATTGTGCATTTTGCACACCTAAACAAGCACCCATTGTTTTATTTCAAATCCTGTCACTTAAATTTAACTCATTTAATCCATAATTCCAATAACTATGAAATATTTGTCAATTTTTTTTTAAACGTCAATAAATCAATCAAAATTCCGATAGGTAAAAGTTTAAGAGCATACACTGTAGTACACAATTCAAATACAGTTGACAAAATACAAAATGACATGCGCTTTTATCTTATCTAATATGTACAACAACAGTCCAGAGATCTCGATACTAACTCCGCCTATTCACTGTAATACTGTTTCCAATACTAATTTTGCGGACTTTATAGTAATAATGCGTTTATCATACTACCGTAAAAGTTCGTGTTTACGATAAAAGTCGGCGTCCTTTAGAAGTTTTGTCAACTTTAAAATCGCTAGACCATGACGCGTCACAGGTGTATTTATAGAGTAAATTTTACACACAGGGACTTGTATTTTAGTTAAATGAAATAGTATATTGAATTGAATTGTTGTCAAATAAAAACGAATTTATTTAAACGTAGGAATATAAATTTAGCGTGACTGTTCAAACGTACATTAAAAGGGACACTACTGTATATTAGTTAAGTCTGGTAATGTTATACGTTGTTTTTGTTTGTTTTGCGATATTAAAATGGGATTTCATTTTAGTTGAAACAAATGGAAATCCTCTGAATTCTCTTCTTTTAAAACTTTTAAGTTAATTGATCTTTAGTGCAATTTATATTTTGACATACACATGTATTAAATTAATATAGCATATTCGATGAAATTAAAGAAATGCAATTAGAAATATATAACAGTCAAATATATATAGATATATAAATATATCATATTTTATTTGATGTTTAATTATTTGCGTCATTAGTGTAGGTTAAAGTTTAAAAGTACGTATAAACTATAAATGCTGCAAAACTACTTAATAGATTGCTTTTCATTTAGCCATTTAAGCTATATCTTATTTAATCATGAACTCACGTCACCAACGGAACTTTCTCATAAAACAGAACAGAACAGAAGATTCTTCGCAATTTAATGGTTACGATAACTTTATAAATAGAAATAGAGTGAGGACAGCCTTTTTATATTTAAGCCAGGTTTTATATTTTAGTTTTATCATTTGTCATTATCAATTATTGATATATCACCATGTAATTGCCTATCTTTGGAAGTATATAGCTTATTATTGTCAACATGACAACAACAAAAAATGAGTATAATGTCACTATCAAACTTTATCATGCTATAAAAGTGTAAAATGTAATTTGACTAAGCGTCTAAATTTCAAATGCTCCATATGTATTATAAAACCTTTCTTGTTTACAAACAACTATAATATACGTAAATGATTTTTTTGTTCGATTTTCCGACGTTCAGTTGTTTTTGTTGTTGTTGTTTTGTTTTGTTTTTCTCCAATAAATTCTCTTGAAAAGAGCTATATTTTGTGAAACTTCAAAACGGTAACATTTCCCAATCCAAAATCATACTTAATCTTAAAATGCACGTGCAACTTTTGGTTCTGTTTTTTGACGCTGGCGGCGCAACGCGCACTTTCAGCCAATATCAAAGACCATGTCATCTCAGAGGCGCAATTTTGTTTTAACAAACAAACAAGCATAAATAAATAAAATAGATAAGTAAATAAATAAAATAAATTAAAGCTCATCGTTCTTTCCTGTAGTAGACCAACTCGCGTTATTTGTTTCTTTTATTATATATTGAATTATTTTAACTTACTTATTGTTTCATCTATCTTGAATTAATTTAAGTGTGAACATGACATAATGTGGGATAAATAGTAAAGAAGAATCTGCTATGGGAAAAAAACTGCGTCTTTAGTTAATGATATAATGTTATTTAGTAAATAATGTCCCATATATAGACTTGTAAATTAATAAATGGACAACTTATCTACTCTTAAAATCAAATTAACATTCATTGAGAAAGTTATGAATGAAAATACAACAAGGTAAAAAGTAGGACGAATATTTTTAAAATGGTAACCGCAAAGTATTTTATAACAAATAAAGTAGGATGAATTGATGGGTATTTGTCATAGTTGGGTACATCAGCAAATCTATAAATAGTAACATATTACTCGTGGGAGGAAATTGAAACATGCCCTTTTTAATTCATGTTGAATTGCCCGAACATCACGTTTTCTAAGTTTTATTGGCTGACTAGGCGGATACAAAAATTCCTATACGGAACACCTTAATAGATGTACAGCAGATACGGTTCAGTGACGCACCGTCCTTAATGTGGAAATAAAATCTGAAAACAAGTTTTATTATGGGAAGTCGTAAGCGATTCGATAAAAAAAAGACTCGTATTTGCGGGTGGCGAGAGGGAACCTTCTCGAAAATTAGTATTGTTGCCCGTTATATCTGGGAAGTAGTAATTTAACGTCTTCCCAGATTACATGGATAACTTCAATTTAGCAACGCAGTGATATAGTAAATTAAAATAATGGACCACGATATTTAGTATGTCTTTAGTCTAAAATTAATAAAAAAAGTGAATCCGTTAAATAACACAAGTTTTCTGCATATGTGAACCCAATATCACGATAAAAAAGAACACACGTGATGATCATGTAAGTTCATCATCATCATAATCATCATTATCATTATCATCGTCATCATTACACGTAATGGTAACATCGTCACGTTATAAATGCTTACAGATCTAGAGCACACATTTAATTTATAATTGATTTTCTCTTTTTTTCAGGGAAGTTAAATTACATATGTCGTCCTTAAAATCAGGTCAAAATCTGGGGGATATATAACCAGTTTCATATAACAATATATCTAGTAACATATGTCACTATATAGATTATAATCTATAACAGAGAGTAAATAAAAGTCTCTGTCTATAACAACTTGTTACGCAACCTGATACATACATTACAGAAACATATAAAATACGCTAGTTTGCATGTCGATCATTCTCTCATCCCCCCTGTATGTCAGCGTTAATTTGTACCTGTATCATCAAACAAAATATCTTAAACTAGTTGGTAATGTTACATCAACATTCTTCACCTTGCCCCGTGGCGGGAAAGCAAAGGCTGATCATTGTGAAGTCATTCTACTTTCAACAAAACTAATCTTTTCCCCCCTTTACACCTTTCATAGATCATTATCATGCCTTTCTGTCTTTATTTGATATTTTTATTGACTGTACTCATTTCACTTGAAATATATGTTTAGATACTAATATTTTTATTAAGAAAAACTCTTCCTTTTGCTTTAATTATTTGTATGAAAATTAAAAAGTAATACCATAAGACGAGGGTTCAAATTTGTCTACAAAGAATGTAATACCAGTATACACAACGGTTGATTAGAAATATGGTAATTGCTTGATATTAGAATAATATCATAAATACACTTAGTACTCCTTTCTAAGTCTGAATGAAATTTATGCTTCGTTCTCTAAGCTCACATTTCCAAGACTGAAACAGTTAAACTCCCAAAATTTGATGATGTGTGGTAAACTTTGCCTAAGCAAAGTTCCATATCCAGTCAATTTAGCAATATACATTGTAATTTTAGTTAACGCACTGTGCACGTATATGTATACGATTTAACTCTGACACATTTTCAACAGAAAGGTCCCAAACTATGATACAACATAAAATATCAAGAACAATGAAAATGGTCATTGTTTGGTGTGTTTTTTTCTTCACCCCTGGTCTGCAGATAAGCCTTTGCTTCCAGTATGATCAATACTGCTGGTAGCTAAATTTTAATATTTTAATATTGAAATCCCTTGCAATTTGTATTGACTGTTCTAAATTCAAAATTTGGGCAAATCCATTACACATTCAGCAGTTAAATGGTTAATTAAAACCATGTCTGGATAGGTCAGTGAATGTATGCTGTTTTATATATTCTATGGTAAATCTAGTCGTGTATAAAACAGATTTAAGCTTTACTAGATCACAGAACACTTTTTGACTACTAGTGTTTAATTATGAAGATGAAATGAAAGATGGGTTACTTTCTGTTTGCATGTAAGAAACAAACCAGATGCCCTGAAGAATCGTTATTAGATGTATCACAGGTGGTAGCTAAAATGAGGCTGTGTACAATCTTCGGATTATTTCCCACCCCATCCCCATCGACCGTTCGTTTTCATGTATAACATGAACAAATTGTTAAAAATCAGCAGTAAAAACACTAAATTTCTTTGTCATTGTGACCCTTCTAAAATGCGTTACTTCTGCATACCTTGCACATCAAACTACCATGGCAACCGTATAATAATGAACAACCATCATGGTTCGGAGCTCTATGTGCAATATTTACCGTTTAAATTGCCGTGAATTATTATTGAGCCGCGTCACGACAAAACAAACATAGTGCGTTTGCGACCAGCATGGATTCAGACCAGCCTGCGCATTCGCGCAGTCTGATCAGGATCCATGCTGTTCGCTTACAAACCCTATAACAAGTAGAGAAACTGATAGCGAACAGCATGGATCCTGATCAGACTACGCGGATGCGCAGGCTGGTCTGGATCCATGCTGGTCGCAAACCCATTATGTTGGTTTTGTCATGGCGCGGCTCATACATCTTGAATTATCTCCAATCATACCTGACTAGGTGCTCCTTCAAAATGGGGCCCAAGTTCATACTTTTGTCTTTTGTCCTCTAATTCCATCTTTCTTTGGTCTGTGTACGGTTCTGTTTGCGGTAAATTGGTATCATAGTTAACAATCTTATATTTCGTACCGGCTTTTATCCATCTAAACAGAGGGAACTCGTATAACTCCTTTGCAGACGTCATTTTTGTAACCTTGATGTAGTCAACGTACCAGTCATCAAGGATACCGGCGTCGTCCCGCCAAAATTCTATGAAATCGACAGACGACAAATTTTTCTGGCGCTTGAAATCAAAATTGTCCAGTTGACCAGTTTCAAGATCATTTCTAAACATGCAATCCAGGAGTTTTTCTTCCGTAGAATCACCATTGTTGCAGTGCAGTTTTATGTAAACGTTAGCGTCAGTTCCGCTGAAAAGTCTATCTCCAGTTTTTACGTCAATACTATATGTGACGTCACCCATATTCGCGTGATAAACAGACGTAACCGTGAATGACACTATATTATTATAAGCTTGTGTAAATTTCCAAGTTACTACACTTCTATAACTTATACAAATTTTATATTGTACACACTAATATATACATGTATTTCAAAATATCTTTTGTTTAATTCATAAAATTTCCTTTCTCGAGTTTTGTTTAAAGTACGTTGTTTCTGCTAACGTACTTATTTATTAAAGGTTTAAAGTCCGGGTAAAACTTTATATGTCTCACTTCAAATTTCTTTCAGCCAATTAAAAATCAACATCCGTTTTGTACGATGGAACACGCGCGTATATTAGATAACATGCTATTTTATCTTATAAACCTTATTAGCATGTTTTGAAATATTCTTGATAAGATAGCTTTACAATAAAACCGTTCTTAAATACGACACGACATTACTCAGTTATTACAATTCACATATGATACATAGCACTAGAACAATCTCGATTTCTCGAGTGCCAAATTTGAGTGCCAAAATTATTTTTTCATTATATACATTTCACTTCTCAAAAAATCTCCTTTTTTCTGTAATTAATTGTATAGATGTATTATAGCAGCTATCGAAACAGCTTCGTCTGACATCAATTCCTACTAAACGAGGATAATTAAATAAAACACACACTCGTGAAAATCGAAAGTAAAACACATCATTGGAATTATAAGTCCATTAAATAACAGTGGCAACTTTCGTGTGTATATTAATTAGAGAAACGGAGGATTAATATTATCCTTGACGCGTGAAAATGTTCAATATCAATAGTAATACCTGCAGAATTATAGCAAATTCTTTCGATATTAATAACACGTTTACCGTCAGGTTTCAAGAGTATGTTTCCATAAAACAGACTTATGTGATATCAAACTTTTTCCTGCATAGGTCAATGAAATATCATGCTTCATTACCAATGCAGCTGTTTGTTTCATTTTTTTAGAAGCGTCTGTTTATTATGTATTGAAAAGAAATGCTGGCTGGAAAACAACTGTTTGAATATCTTCAACTACTAACTATTTTTGTAACTTAAAAGTGCAATTATGCACATTTTAAGATGGTTTGGTCATGATGGTATGATTTTTTGCTTTTTTAAACGGTATGATGTAATCTTTTTTATATCAAAGATATTTGATATGATATCCTTAAAATAAAGGTATGAACTCATACCAATAGATCCCAGTATTATAAAAGGATGAGATTAAAAGAAATTTAAGGTAAAAGTTGCCATAATATTCTGTAACTACATAAAAACCACTTTAGTGCCTGGACAAGACACAGAGATGTTCGTCTAACCGCTATTTTCCTACTGGAATTGCTTACTTGCAGAGGGTTTCAAAAGTGAGTATGTGCATTTTCAGCTGCAGTTTAGTTTACAATAATTTCAATAAATCAAGCATGCATAAAATTATCGTAAACTAATTAAACACGTGTTTAGTCTAATTTAATTTCAATTTAAACAAGGCTATTAACGAATGACAGGTTCTTGAGCTAATCAGGTCTTTTTTCTCTAGTTGGTTACTTCTGGAAATTCCTGTAGATGTTGCGGAAAAATATTTATAGCATATTTGTTTGCCGGTAGTTTTGAAACTAATTAATGGGCATATTTCTACAAAATAACCCAAGAAATTCCGATAGTGCATAAATGACACGTTCCAATAATAACCAGAAACCAATTTACAGTAACATCCAAATGAAGTATAATAACACTCGTGTTATTTTACAGTAACATCCCGATGGCATGTATCATTTAACAATAAAACCTTTACCCTATTATTATATTAACCATGGAATTGCTATGCAATAAAGTAGCGATATTCAGGAAAAGTTACCCAAAAATCGTTCCGACAGGTATAGATCCTTACTCTTTTATTGGAATAAAAACAGATTTAAACACAAACATTGACATGTATTCTTTTGTTTACAAAAACATTATAAGCTGTGCTGAATTGCACTTATCTGATCATTTGATTTAGACAGATTAGGGTCTTTTATATAGAGAGAGATATATCAATAGTAAGTGTTGAGATTTGTTACATTTCAAACGTTATTATATGAAATGCGTTGTTAGTGTGTGTCCAACATTACATGTATAAGCCTAAAGTCATTTAAATAATGTTAATGACTTCACAGATAAAATCAGATTTTACCAATTTGATGGCAACGAAAATATGACACTGAACATGTAACTCGAGTTTTGTTAAAATACGAACCGCGGTATACGGTTATATTTATATTGACAATTACTCCTACTTTTTATTTAAAATGTAAATCAGACAAGAAATAAACCTGAATTGAAAGTTAAAGCTCGACATTGCAAAATGTTGATTTTAAATGGCATTTGGTATTTACCATTATTGCAAATAAACATTCTGATATGAGCTGAAGGTTATTTTCTTTTCGGAACTTGGCCTTTAAGAGAGGTACTACAGTATAATTTAATTACCTGCGCCGGACCACCTGTAATCTTCTGGCATACAATATAACTGTCTCGTTTTCGTTTAAGTTCATTCCATCTTTGTTCAGCTTCCGGGTCTTGCTGAGGTAAAGAAGTGTCATTTACCCGGAATATCAAATGTGTTTTTGCAGGAATCCATCTAAATACCGGAAAAGAATATTCCGTATCTTTATCTTTTCGACGGACTTTAACATAGTCTAAATACCAAGCACTTCCAAGTCCAAAATTATCTCTCCATAATTCCAATTTTTCAATATTTCTGATTTTAAATTGTTTTTTCACAGTAAAATTGTCAATTTGACTTCGTTCAAAGTCATTTTTCAGTATATTCCGCAGTTTCATTTTATCAGTTTTCCGTCCTCCATCACCATGCAATATGACCTTAACATTAGCATCAGTGCCCGCGTTCTTACGGTCCCCGGTCCGTACTGTGAACACGTAATCCACGGGGTCCATTTTGTTTTGTTAAGATGTAACTACTGGCTGACCTTTTTGTGTTTGTATAGTGAATTTATGATGAATCAATGGTACACCTTCCTAGGTATTTATTTCGTGACACTTTTAAAAATTTGACCACTTGATTTATAAGGTAACGATGTCTAGTTAAAACCCACTTATCACTTCGTAGCCTTTGATATTGCTATAACGGCCCCTGGTCACATCACGTCCATTAAGAACACCGAATTATTGTTGCTAGGGTACGTACATTGTCCATTTTAAATCTATGAATTCCAAAGAATATACCTATTAAAATTTAGGATATTTCACACAAATTTTTATGACCTTACAAACATATTTTTATTGACGACAAACAAATATTTCTTTACCCCTAAGTTTGCTATGATAACAACTATGTCAATATGTTAAGCATAATCCAACAATACAATAATTTTAAAATATATCGTCCTTTAGACGTTAATATCCTATATTTACTAAAATACACCACGGATTTACAAGAATATACACGTTTTTTATTGACGATTTCTTTTCATTAAATCTAAAGTAAATATGCACTTGTCATACTCTGTATTTCATAAATAGTAGTACGGTTGAAGAACGTAAAATGTAAATACCAGTGCATTATTAAGGAAATTTGAAACCACCTTCCATTGTGTTGAGTTCACATCTTTGAAGGGAATTTTTATTTATATTATTACCAACAAACGGACCATATATTCACTGAAGTGGAAAATATATACATAGTTATTACCATTTTTAATTCATCTTCTTGTCATTGAAATAACTATACTTTTACTGCCGGTGTTATATTATATATACACAGCAACCTAAAAAAAATATTCAAAGGCCTAAAGCTAATAACTTTCATTCAAGCCTAGTACATGTAGTATATAGTTATATATTCAAAAAATTAGTCTGCGTATCGCGAGAAAATAGAAGGAGAGAAAAATAAAAAACAAACACAAACATATTAGTATTAAACAATGACTAATTTTTCTGCAGTTGGAAATTCTAAATTAGTAATTGTATTATTAAATATTGTATTTTTTGTGTATATATATCATATGACATACAGGTCATATAATCAGAGAAACTTGAAAACGTTAGTCACGCTTTATGTTAAAATACTATTAGAAAAATTTCATAATATTTTATCTTTTTATACTATTCACGTGCAAACACTTTATTATTCCTGCAAGGTTCGCGAAAATTTTGCTTTTTTTATTAAGAAAAAAAAAACACACAAAAAAACAAAACAACCTTTAATGCTTATCTCGAGGCAACTACAGTAAGTATGCTAAAGTGAATTCTTGAAGCGGTACTTTTGGGTTAATAGTATGACATTAACATAAATTCTATAATAGGGTTATGGCATCTAATTTCTCGAGTGATCAATCGAGCGGAGCTCACTGAATGATACTCAATTTTCATTTAACAGGAAGCTTCAATCGGATTGTCCTCGGCATTTATCTATTATAACCGTATCCGAAGACTGACGGAAGGGGTCGAAAAGTTGCGATTGCTAAAGCTTGTGCTGGGGGTGCGATGTGGAGGTCAATGTAGAGGAAGAGTTGCGCCTAAAAAAGCCCAATCAAACTGAGCCTGCAAAATTTTGAATTTTGCCGTTGGTGGGCGTTCTTTAAGTTTTCACTTTTACCAATTTAATTGATTAAATTGTTCAACTTATTGCAAACTTATTGATAATCGTATTACAGATGAGCTCTGACTTATGCGTTTATCTTGGCTATAAGTTTCATGTAAACAAAAAAACAGATAGCCATACTATCTAATGTAAGCATGTTACTTACATAAATTAGCATAATAGATTATTTAAATAAGCGGGACGACCATAAGGTAATGTAAAGGCAAAAGCCTATTCGTGACAAGGACATTGTCTAAACGTAGATTAGTGGAAAATGAAATGAGCCGCGTCACGACAAAACCAACATTATGGGTTTGCGACCAGCATGGATCCAGACCAGCCTGCACATTCGCGCAGTCTGACCAGGATCCAAGCTGTTTGCTTACCAACCCTGTTACAAGTAGAGAAACTGATAGCGAACAGCATGGATATATTTATGGTACATGTATGCGTTATTTCATGTAATACTAGTATTTCAATAAGAAATCACGTCATTTTATGCTGACATTTATTTGATTGCAATGCATATCCTGGTTAGTCAACAAACAATGAAACAAATACAATAATATGGAAAATATCTGACTGATATACTAGTAATTGAATATCCAATCGAAAGTGAATTATATTGTTTTTACAGGAAATTTTAAATATCCTGACAATTAATTTTACATTGTTACTTGAATTATACAAGTGTTGCATAATGAAACTACTATAATTCAGATTACACGATGCAGCTTGAATTGTTTAAAGCTGCATGCAGATGAGCCAAAATATTTCAAGAAAATCAAACTTGCGGAAAATGTACTTAGATTTTATGAAAATTAAAAGGATTCAAGTAATAATTTAATGTTAGGTGCAATTAATGCCTGATACAGAAGTATTTACGAGTATTTCAATATTTCCACTATGAGCGCAGTATATAAGGACTATTTGTGCATATTTTAACCTCTTTGTTTTGGGTAATTTACGTGGATTGTTAACGCCGTTCATGCAGCTTTAAGATTCTTGGTCATATAACAATATATTTAACAAAATAACCTTATTCATATAAGTTATATTATTTCATTCATCAACAATTATCGAGTTTTTTTTATATGCCATCCGGGTTTTCCGGTGTTGCGAAAACTGGTTGTAGGAAAATTTACGGAAATGAAACTGGCAACTATAAATTAAATATAATGTAACTTGTAGGGTTATATTAACAATGATGATTTTCTGTTTCAAAGATTATCGTGACGTTCATACAAGTAAAATCAATATAGACGACTATTGTACATATATAGAAAAGCTCTACGGAGGTAAAAAAACCAACAAAATAAAACCTGAATTTCTTTTACAGATCAAGACTTAGTTGTGCACTTAAAATGAAAAAAAAATCTGCAGAAAGATAATGAAGAAATATACTCAGAGTAGAATTGAAAATCTTTTTTTTGCGCGCGATTTTTAGCCGGTTTTGAGTGAAAAAACGTTGCAACGCTTTTCATTTCTTGTCATTTTGCACAATAAAAGTAAATATTGTAGGAAAACGGAGCGAGGGAATGATCTGATATTTTCACACAAGTTATTAGTTCAGACTTTCATGATTCTCAAATGTACAAATGTGTACGAGTTTTAAGTGGCGAGACAACCTTAAATGTACATCTATGCAATGTAGCCTATATTTAAGCCTTACGAACACTTGGTTAGCGTCTTTATTAGACAATATATATGTAGCTATTATGTTACTTATATTTGACCTTATTTTTCTCAGTTTGGTTTCATGATTTAAGTCCATTTTACGACCATCTATATCCGATACGGAAAAAAGACCCTTCAAACTGTTACTATATTTATACGATAATCGCTTTTGAACATGGTCCTTCAAAAGAAATAATGTGATCAACACGATATTAGGTGGAAACAAGAATTTAACACCGTTTATTTCTATTTTAGACCAAAGTAAAACACCCCTTTGACACAAAAGATGAAATACGTCTATTTCTGGACATAAACAAGCGTGTATGGAAACATAATTATGTCATAAAGAAATCTCTCTGTTGAAATACGAAACGCAGGAAAGTTACCAGACAGTTTTGAAGTCATATTTTAGGCTTAAGCCAATTTAAGAAAGAACTAATAATAATAATAATAATAATAATAATAATAATAATAATAATAATAATAATTATAATAATAATTATAATAATTATAATAACAATTACGAATAGAATCTTCAAAGCAGGCATAAACAGTAGTGTATTTGCACCAGGTAAATATTCTATATAACAAAAAGTCACTTTGTGCCTGACATTCTGGTCAGATACGATTTTTGAGTTCCCATTTGTCCGGAAATAATGATTCCGCCGGATAAAACAATGTATACTTTCACTTTACTATGAAATTTGGACCGGCATTTTTTGTTAAAATTACAAGTTGATGGTTTTATATTAAATTTTAGAATTTGTCTCCTTTTCTTTGAATTTCCATACGTCATATCAACAACAACCAGTGAATGTACGATCTTTCCGGAAACGGAAGTATACTTCATAACATAACATTGAACCGGATATGACTATTTTCGGGCACGGAAGATATTCATCTAATGATGAAGTGTAGACGGAACAAAAAGCTCCCACAAAAAGCTCCTGTGGTCAGTAAGTGAACTAATGTAAACATGTACATGTAAACGGATAAGCATAAAAAATTGATTTAACGTCAAGACATAAACTTATACATCCTTTGTTTAAACAATAGAAAGTATGTTTATCAATATACACTGAATTAGCCAATTGATTTGTAAACATTGTAATAAGCTCATTGTTAATCATTATTAATTAATTAACAGTACAACTCATATGAAATTCATATGATATTGTCTGATAAGTGGGTTATGCGCGGGGAAAATTCCATGTATCATCATCGAACAGTCTGTACTTCACATTGGAATTGATTTTATTCAATGTAAAAACACATCTTGTTTAACTTGTCTTCATAAATGTAACAATATTTCAGTTTATTTATTAACAATATATAGGTTTTATATAAATTACAAATGATAAGTGAAAAGGCTACGCTTTATTCGTATTTTTAATACTTAAGTACCGGCACTCATGATTCTCAAGAAAAATTTCATTCATAATTTTTTTGTTATTTATTGCAACAACATATGCGTTTTAAATTTGAGAATGTCTTGCGAGGCGAGTATGATAAATTTGGAAAAACCTAATAAACCTTTTATAAAAACACTGTTTACCAAATGATGACATTAATTTGTAAATGCTCGACCTTTTCCGTGAAATTTCGGATATGTACGGTAGCATAAATGGGACATCAGATATATTTTATCTATCAAAAGCGCACGCGATAGCTTCAACGACAACTACTATCGTGCGCACGTGGCAGAAAAAAATATTTCTGATGGCCCCATTATGCCACCGTAGTACGGAAACAAATTCGCTGTAATTCATCTCACTGTCATCTCATTTATAGTAAGTATCGAAATGAAATATGTAATTGTATATGGAAATTAATATAATGTTGTATCATAGTTTGGGGGCATTTCTGTTGAAAATGTGTCAGGGTTAAATCGTATACATATACATGCACAGTGCGTTAACTGGAGAGCAGGTATTAATTACCTGCACTTCAGAGCATGCCCATTGATTGGCTCATTTTTGTTGGGGTTTACTTATTGTCACTGCAGAGAAAGGAAACGCGGTAGAAATATCATATTCAGATGCTCGTTCATTGGTTACTTTTTCTGGGGTTTCATATTGTGGCAACAGGGAACGTGTTTTTATGTTTGACTATGATACAAAAGAGAAAGAACATCAAAACACTCGGCAATCGGATTAATACTCGTAGTACGCCCCCTCGTACAAATCGGATAGCCTCGTGTTTCGATGCTCTGTCTATTACTTATATAGTTATGTTTCACAACTCCGTTTGTGTGTTTACTCTATTACATACAACAGGTGTCTTATTTTGTTTTTTTATAACACAGGTGTGCATGTAATACAAGATAATACGAGGAAATAGGTTCTTCATGTATGTAGTGTTATTTTTAAGCTCCATATTTCCAATAGTTCAACAGGGAAACATGCATTAACCTCTGTTATAGGTAACTAGACCACAGAAATATCAATACAGACGTAGGGGGTATTCTGTGAAATCGTAAGAATATTAGCCAATGAACTTATAATGTAGCTCGAAAATATTTTATTTCTGATATTTCCAGAATTAATGCATGTTCAGCTCTGGCGTATATATGCTAAAAATAAAGCGCACACGCAAAAAAAATCCCGATGTAACTATGGAAGAAACACTTCACAACATGGTCACTTTAGGAAAACGCTGTTTATCGTATGCATTAGTATTGAAGACCAAATGCATAGAAGAGATAGTTTGTATCAAGATGGGCTATTCGTTTCAGACAGATAAAGAAATGAGTAAAATGTGCTGAAAGGATCGCATTTTCAAAATAACTTCCTGTTTAATCATTCGAAACTAAAATCGTTTGAAATGCGAATATAATGTCACAGCTTTACCTGGGCAGGGCCATCCGGAACCTTTTGCGCAACTTCGTATTTCTTTCGCTTCTTCTGCATCTCCTTCCATCTTTGCTCAGCCATAGGATCCTGCTGGGGTAACATTGTGTCGTGCAGACGAAAGAAATGATGTACGTCTGCTTTCACCCATCTGTAAATTGGGAAACTATATTCTGTGTCAGAGCCCTTTTTCTTGATAATTATATAGTCACAGTACCAGCGGCTTCCAAATCCAAAGTTGTCTCGCCATAACTCGATTTTCTCAATAGTTTCGAGTTCGGCTTGTTTTTGAATCACAAACTCGTCAATATGTCCGCATTCAAAATCATTTTTGAAAACATTATGCAGACGAATTTTGTCCGTCTTGTTCCCGCGGTTGTCATGGAATATAATCCGTATGTTGGCATCGGTGCCGGCCCTTTTCCGGTCCCCTGTTCTAACATGCACAATGTAGTCCGTTTTCTTATTCACTGTTGTCTCAGCCATTCCTTACAATCTCACAGAAATACAATCGATATGTTTATGAAGAAAAGAAAGATGAGATTCTCAAGAAAAACTAACCACAGATAAAATTTATATTGTCACTCGAACTGTATAACATAAAACTAAACAATGTCTTTATATTAACGGACAAAAAATCGTCTGCAGTTTGCAATTTAAATCCTTTGTAAACTTCTACACTAACGTACAATCCAACCTTTATGAACTCACTTTTTACAATGCTTCTGAAGTTTGATTTAACAGTCTCCCGGATAAATGGATAAATAATTTCTTAAGTTACCAGTTTTGTTTTCAGTTAAACAATGCAATGTTTTAAGTCCGTCAACGTGTGCTACATTTGTAAAGTATAACTCCGGGTATTGTTTTAATCTCGACAAATCAGCCCGTCCACTTTAAACCATCACATCTCAAGCATGTCCGCGTTATTTCGTGTTGTATACCTTACTTTAACACTTCAGAGCCAGCACTTTTGCGCACATACAACTATTCAATGTACTAATTGCTAGCAATTTATTAATAACACGGCTCAGAAAGTCCATTTGCCACTAATCACATATATATTTATATACATATAATTTCATAATTGTAACATGTTTGATGTTTCTGAACTGAACACTGTTGATTGCCAGTTATTTGCGAGTTGATTTTTTTTCCGCAAAACATATATCCTCAGGGTGAAACCTTAACACGTCACAAAAATGTTTCTAGTTGTTCTTTTCACCGACCTCCTTGTAACCTGATCTTTCTTCAAATATGCATATTATGCAAATCAAAATTTGTTACATTAGATATTTTATATACACAAGTCATATATAAATGACAGTAAGATGCAGATAGTATTTATTGAGATGACAAAGTGGTCACGTATCCTATTTCCTATATAAGTGTTGTTTCAAGTACTTTTATAACATTTCTTACATTCCGGAACACACGAACGTATCATCTCACCATTCATAAAACCCATCATAATCTTGATAAACTTTTTTTCTGAGAAAAAAACCATACACATTTCTAGTACCTACTCTACTCTGTTACTGTAAACCATAGCACCTAAAGGCCTCAACAGACGGTAGGATTTAGTTGTACAGCACTAATTAGAGATAAGATGTACAATTTTCAAAGCTATACAACACTTGCATTCAGACGGTAATTCTATACTGTAAGAATCTTCTGAGGTTTCCCCTGAAAAGGATCCCTTTACATTGATTCTTTACATACTTTTCTAACTTAATACTTTTTTTCGCCATGAGTAATGATTGAAACACATCCATTAAAAAATATATATTTTTTTTTTTAATGTGAAGCCTGACCGAGACTCAAACCTGGGACCCTCGGAATACCGTACTGTGGCTCTACTGACTAAGCTATGTGGCCGCCTACAAATTACCTCCCCTCCCCAAGTTCATGTAATTAGAGAACAATTCAATACCGTGACATAATCATTTTCGGAATAATTTGGGATTCGAACACAACACAACTTTGGGTCTCCTGAAGAGTTTTTCAACATCATTTTTACCCCATCTTACTACTTTGTTTACCTTTTAGCCCTAATTGTTCTGGAATTTCATTCATTACATCCATTATCAGGAGATAATTTGCTTATCTGTTACTTGTCATTGTGGGAGGTCTGTAAAAATCGGTACGACAAGATTTTCAAAATAGAACATGTCCTATCCCTTACATCTCGACATAAGGTTTCCAAAATCAAGAAATAGTAGCCTTCACACATTAAGATTTGCCTGTACATCTTAGTTTTAATTGGTGCTGTACTTCAAAATCCTACCGTCTGTTGAGGCCTTTAGTAACCTCCGCACTCACTTACTCACTTCATAACAAGATGATGGCTTGTAAGTTAATCATGTATACAAAAATAAATATGTCAGGTTATCAAAAAAAGCCTTCTTGTTTATTTATCCGGAAGTATTTACAGCAGACGATTGAAGAACATCACACCTAGGTAATAAAGTGGAGTTTCAGAAAATATTTAGAAGATTGCTATGGCATGATAAAACAATAGTTGTCTGTGAATATTATCCTCTAATTACAACACGTTTTTTTTTATCGAATCAAGCAATAATAGGAGTGTACTCTGGATCATTACAAAACAGAACATGTTTGATTACATTTAAGCTGTACAATTTCAACCGTGTTGCAAAATCAAAGTGGTATTCATCTTCAATTTCGTTTGAATTACATATCTGACTTTCTATCGTTTTGGATATTTGTGAATCTTACACTATGAGTTGAAATACGTATTTACATCATAGGTATGCTAAGGTTTTGTGAAGTGAATTGATATAAGATCATTTGCTTTTTAATTTACTTTTAATTAGTCTTCATTGACGCGATTATGTTCTCTGTAAATATTTAACATTTCATTATTAGTTCAGAAGAACATATCTCTGTTTCAAAAAATAATATACTGATTTTTAATTTGTTAGCAATAACAATATTATTTTCATATTATACGTGACCTCATTTGCAATTCTTTTGATGTGACTGCTATCTGCAGGTGAACGTTTTAAGTTATAACTATTTAGGTATCAAATAAATAACTAAATAAAAATGAAACTGTATTAGAGATGAAAATTAAATTGTCGGAAAAAAAGAAACATTTTCAAAGCATTTCAATTATTACGCATGCTTTTCATTAATTCACATTTAGACAATTGTTTACACAATTTTAAATGATCAATAATTCACATCAAAATTTTGATAATTATATTTATTTATAATGAGTGGTAATTTTACAAGAAACTTAATTTCTTCTTTGACAAGCAAACATTTATTTTTAAGACAAATTTATAAAATGTTTAATAAAACAGATTTCTTATCTCCAAGTTGACTACGATTTACACTATCACCCTACATTCCTTTGTCAAGATTATAACTCTCAATGTTAATGTATGTATTTGGGTTAGAATCCTTGATGATCTCCTTTTTAAGAAATCAGATATTTAATGTTCATATTATTCAAAACAGATAACGCCAAGAAAGTAATAGCTATAAAGTATTCAAATTATTACAGGTTAAAACAATATATAAACCCATAGGCAACAGACAAGGGTTATATAACATACAGCCCATCAATACACGGTCATATAGCCCGTATACCAGAATACCAGACGATTTTATTATGCTTAATAGCTTTCTTCGATCAAAATAAAAATAAAATATATATAATTGAAAACATTGTAGCAACTGTTAATGTCGTCCTATAACCATTAGCCTGCCACTGGCAACTGAATATACATACCCATGTCACCAGTGCAGACCAAGATCAGCTGGCACATCCATGTCGTGCCGGCTGATCTTGGTCTGCACTGGACGTTGTTCAGAACAGAACAGAACAGAACAGTTTATTATACACATGTACCATAAGTCGACAATCATCATACATATAGATAAATAAATTGAACCTATAATAAAATGTCACAACGGTAAAATCAGCACATATCACAAATTCATATTTTGAGAGGATGAACTGTATTTAATTACATTAGTATAAGTAATTCTATAAGTTCTATAAGTACAAGTTTAATATAATAAGCTAGGGTTTTCAGAATAATCTTTATTTTTGTATTTAACACGATAATAACGTTTAATATATATTTTGTCTATACTTATATTATTACAATGAAGAATAATAGAAATAACTTCAGTAGAATTTCAAATATTTGCATTGTAAAGACGTTTCGTCAGTACCAACAATACATATAATATAAAATGGAAACTATAAATTTAATGTGAGTTCGACAGAAAAGAAAACTTCCTGTAACTTGAACCAATTTATCATCTTGTTCAGATGTTTATGCTGTACATTAAGAAAGTATTTCAATGAAATTCTCAGAACCATAAATTTCTGCCGCTTTTAAGAATTTACCCAGGTAAGGAAATAAAGTACAACTCCATCCGTCTTATTTGACATGAGAAAAAATTAAGTTCCGTATCTTGCATCAAAATGACTGATAAATTTGTTTTGTTAAGATTTGGGTTATATAGCGGTGTGACAAGCTTGAAGTGTTTAACATGGACTTGAGTGTTTCTAAATTCCAATGAATATTATTACCTTATAGAATAGCCAGCTGATAAATACGTCCAATTTTGAGATAGCTAGATAACAAGCGTATCCGGCAACACTTTCTCATTTTTTGTCCTTCTTCTTTTTGAAGAATTTCTTAAAGGTATACTATAAGTATTAGAAAAATGATTGATAACTGCTGAACAGTCTCTATGTAAATATTAAATTGACATTTTTTGACTTCACACACAGTAGATATATCATGTTTCAAATTCTAAACATTACAGCTGGTCCACACAATGAATATATATATTTGACCTGTAATAGGGAGCTCAGCTTCCCATACATAGTTTATCTATTCATTTATTCAATTTAGACAAATTCAGTAAGACCTTATAGATTTAAATAAATTTCTGTGAGTAAAATATTTCAATAAGGATGAGAGAGCATAGAAGATCTTTAAAAAAGTATCCGGGTTATATTCAAATATATATGACTCCAAACACATTTGAAACTTTAAAAAGATACTCAGCCGAAGTCAAACGTGTTATCTTGCATAGGATAAGTTACTACTAACCATGCTAACCGCAAACAGAACATTTTAATCGTCCTCAATAATTTTATTTCAGTTCATTTTACCCGCAATGTTTTTCCCCATTAATTGTTATCTTAGATTTAAACAATATTACTTACATTATTTGATTTTAATCAAAATGGAATTTGATTTGAATAGAAATTTAATATAAAACAAAGATTTAGTAGATACTGTACACTAATTCCACGGAGAATTTTGCAACTGTAAATTAGTCGAAAAGATCGTTTCAACTGTGTTATGCCCGGTTCGAAAAGAGAATATTATGACTAGAACAGCTTAGAAGAGAAACCCAACCGAACGCAAAAGTACCAAAAAGGCGATCTGTCATATTTAATTTCATATATTTATTGAAAAGCTGTTAGAAACATCTAGAAAATATCATTATTGTGTTTTTATATTTATTCTGATTTGTATCTTTTCCCAACACTTTTTGCCACAGAGGTAGCTCTTCTACAATCGCAACTACTCGGCCCTTTCCGTCAGTCTTCGGATAAGGACCTCGAACACAATATAGTATGAATACACAGAACGGATGCGGTATTTCGGTCTAACCTGCGCTAAGAAACTAAACATGTAAACAAATAGTAATTTAATGCTGGGAGTTTTTGACAAGTTTATTTCTAATAAATGTAGTAAAAAGTCCACCTAAAATAAGTGAAATCATAGGTAAAAAAGCAAACAATACATTATTTATATATTTATTATTATGGTTGTAGAAACCGAAAGTACTAAAAACCAACCTGTTGACATTTATTCGTATTTGTTTAAAATTGAACATCAGTGGGCATATTTAAATTACAAATTGTTGTCAGACATATTTTCAAGCAAAAGAGTATCGGAATTTCAAATATATACATTCGTTTAACATTATCTCTGTTTCTGTTTACATCTGAAACCACGTGGTAGAACTACTTTCAATCCGTATTGTTTCCGAGGTTATTATAGATAATAGCCGAGGCAGTTCCAAATGGCTCTTCTAAAGTATCAATCGAATAGGCTATTAGTGTTAAAATGACCAATGGAAATTCTGCCTATATTCATTTCTTAGCGGAAATCAAGGCCGAAAAAAGTAGTGTTTACCTGCTGTTTTACTTATTGTAACTTTACATTCATTTTTGTGCTAGCTAGATATATAAAAGTGATATGTAAGGTATAGACATTGTCGCATTGTGAGATGGGGTTTAAATTTGTTTTACGTTTGCTCAGCATATTTGATATAAGGAGAAAGATAGTAGGTTTTTATTTCAAATAATGTACATGTATTTTCAAAATATTTATTATCATTATTAACTCTTTCACAAAGTGACAAGCCTTTCCACTATGATATAGCCAGAGCAGCCTGCGCGTCAGTGCAGTCTAAGCAAGCTCTGTACGCACTGCCTAACATATAATTTAGATGGATTCATTGACAATACATGTATATTTAGTAGAGCAGGCTGATTTAATCTGTATGACAAACAATAGCTTAATTTAAAAAGCGATATACATGTAGCTTAATTTAAAAAATGACATTGTAGCGTTCTGCTGGCGACAAATTAATCAAACAACTAAATTATCATTCAATTCAATAATTAAAAACTGTTCGTATTATATGATATCATACATAGTTCCTATATGATGTACAGACTTAGCCTACAATATAACGGTAGAGTATGATTTATCTACATTGCTCTTTTAATATCTCATTTTATGTAGGCTACAATGCTTTTTTCTGTAATGGCGTGCTGTTTATCGTTTTACCCCTAAAACTGTGCCTTTTATAGAATAGCGTTAGACCAGTATAACTAAACAGAGTGCGTGATCATTGATTCCTACACTTTAAAGCGTTGAAAATTGTGTACAGCTCAAGCCGGTGCTAAGGGGGGGGGGGTTTGGGATGTTGCACGTTTTCATTATCCCTTAATTTTAACTTTCTGATATAAAGATCCCTAATGAAAGATTCCAAAGCAGGATTTGATATTTTCTGAAACGACAAAGCGGTCTAAATAAATTCAAAGCAACTTACATAAAACAAGAACTTATCAGATTTTTAATGTGATAATATTGAATCTAATCTACATCTAAACCTATTGGGAAATACGCATACACTTAAAGAGAGGTCTTACTCATAGATACGGTGGTTGAAATTTCAAAAATCATGCGATTAAGGGTTATTCAAAGCCTAATTTGGATAAGACCACCATTTTATTTAAGACAGTCATATATAGATATCTTACCTGAGCAGGACCATCAGGTACTTTCGTTGCACACTCGTAAGCACGCCTCTTCTCTTCAAGTTGCTCTAGTCTATTTTTAGGCTCAGGATCAAATTGCGGAAGGAAATTGTCCATATGATGTATGATATAGTGTTTGTGCGGTTTAATCCAACGGAAAACCGGAAACATAAACTGCTTCTGGTTTTCTTCAGCCTCGATTTCAATGTAATCCAGAAACCAGTCTGAAAATCCTATTCCGGAATCGTCCCTCCATATTTCTATCTTGTGAATGTCGCCTAAATTAGAAACATTTTTAAGCTTGAACTGATCCAGCTGTCCCCTTTCAAAATCATTCCGAAAGAAATAGTCCAAGTTTATTGGTTTTGATTTATGCCCAGATTCACTATACAGAACAATGTATATGTTTGCATCCGTACCAGCATGTAACTGGTCCCCTGTTTTGACATTTGCAACATAGTGCACTTTTCCAGATCCAAAAAGTCCTTTACTAACACATGTACGTGAAACACGTGTTGTATCTGTAGACCGGAAGTTCCTATGAAATGGCAATCGCGTGGCATTACTCTTGAGGATTGTACTGGCAGTGAAAGTAGTCCTAACTAACTCCTTGTCGACAGATTCCTTTAAGCGATGCTTAAATAGTTCATGTCTAAAGTCACAAAGACTGTTTCTCGTTAAAGTTGTTAATCCATGTCCTACTTTGTGACACCGAGTGCCGAATGTCTTAAAAGACATCTTTAAGTGTGACCACTCTTTTAAAATCTAACAGAAGTTTAGATTAACACTGTCTGAAATGAAATACAGTACAATAATGTAGAACGTAAGGTTCATTTTGTCAATACACTAAAGAATATTTTACGTATAGTAAAACAAGAATACAACCGAACCATACTGAATGAAACTTTTAAACCACAAAGTTTACTTTTGAAAACGATATAAATACGTTTTAACACGTCAGATAAAAAATCTTTTCTTAATCGAAATGATTGACTTTTTTACAATGTCTTTTATAGCTATTATATTGAGCGTAAACTTACACAATTAAAAGGCTTACCACGGCTTACAGTTGTAATTATAGATATAAATGTCCTGCCCGGTAGACAATATATAATTGTGATTTAGGAAGGTAACAAAAAGCACGTTCTTTTCCGCGTAATCTAAAATTTTCGCTTTAATTTATCAGCAACTTTTAAGATAATCTTTATACGGCTGTATTTTGAACAATAATAACCGAGGCCTATGTTTTAACAGGGTTTTTGGTATTAAACTCCCCGTGCATATGATTAACACTATAAACTCGTCTATATGGTATAGTATACTATACAAGTTGTACTTCTAAATAAAACATTGCTTGCATAAAAATATGATGCATGCATGTGAATCTTTTTATCAAACCTGACAAAATCCATGAGTTAAAATTATTCATTCGGAACACCTCATCGATAACCAAAAAATGACAAACGGGCCGAAAAGTTGCAATTGAAATAGAGAATCAAATTATGTTGTTTTTTAAGACCGTACGGAAATAAAAGCGCATCATTTCGTTTTCTTCCCCAATTTTGTTATAAATTTCCTTTATCTTACTTTTTTTTACTTCATTAAAATGTCTGTTTACAAATTTACATATATCGTTTTATGTGATGTTGAACTTTAAGTAGTCCAGTCAAGTTATGACATTATTAAATTTAACTTAGAAATACACTGTTTAAATAGTTGTTTATTTGAAGAAATACGGTACATGACTTTTTATGCGTAGCGCGTAACTAGTGATCCGTGCATTTAACCAACATTGATTTTATTCTCACAGTGATCGATCTTTGATCTATTGATTATCAATAACATTACTTTCATTAATAATCGCACCAAACAACCTTTTTATTTACTTTTACACCCTGAAATATTCCTTTCTTGTATAACGTTTTGAAGAAATTTTTTTTTAACAAACCCCAAGATTTTATTACAAATAAAGTAGGACCATTAAATAGAATATTATTTGTCAAATCCTACAGAAATCCTAGTGGGTAAACATTTCTTATTTATGTACTTGCAAGGAAGTATACAACTTGAATTAAATAAGCTTACAATTAATCATAAAGTTATTGGAAGTAACAGGTGCTTGTGCTC
Organism: Ruditapes philippinarum; assembly: GCF_026571515.1. Taxonomy (NCBI): domain Eukaryota; kingdom Metazoa; phylum Mollusca; class Bivalvia; order Venerida; family Veneridae; genus Ruditapes; species Ruditapes philippinarum. The sequence goes on from NW_026867059.1 coordinate 25,103, forward strand.
GCAATAATGCATATATACATGTACATTGAATCAAATAGACTCGCAAAAATTCATACAGTGATTCCGATGACGGATTCTCGAATGTACTTATACACTGTATCCGTATCCATATCATACATACATTTATAAATTTTGAAATATCTTTTATTTCTTCTTAATTGTCATGTTTTACCGCATATCTTTTTGACAGTTTAAGATTAAGTTTAAAACGTGTTCATACCTGATACGTACAGGTAAACATACACAGAAACAACTGCTTTATGATATGATTAAAGACAAAATGGCTGAGCCAAAGTTCTTAAAACACTAGCGATCAACTCTCCCCTAAACTGACGTAAAATGGCTTTATTAACCAGAAGTTTTGGCTTCTTTAATGAAATATTGTAACATGTTTACATATAAAGCAACAAAAAAAAAATAGAAGCGTACGTTTAAAGGCCCTTTACATCCCATATTTTTGTCATGCTAAAGGAAAGAATATATAACTGTTTGAGGCATAATGTTCAAAACTGAAATATATCGTCACATCAATGCAGTAACGAGTTAATTTCTACATATTATTAAAAGAAATATGTAGAATCTGTTGGACACTGAAAGCTATATTCACTTGTTTTTATGTGTGTTTGAAAACAAACAAAATGGATGGTCATTCAATCAACAATAGTATATAAGAATTGCACATTCGGTTAGATGAGCCTGCAAATAGTCATACATATGTATTGTTGATTGAGGGATCATTCCTTTTCCCAGATTTTTTTTAGGTTTTTAACACAAACTTAAAAACCAAGAGATTATAGCCTTTGCTACCAGTATAAGGTCTGACTAGCCTGAACATTTGTGCAGTCTAACCAGGCTTTATACCATGGATTTATGCTGTTTACTACAAACTTAAGTTCCCATTTCGATATCCTTCCCAGAGTCCAATACATTTATCGATGCCTAAATTATGATGTTTTTCCGGAACAAATGTCTTATATTTCCATCAGGTCGTGCTAAACAGTATACGAGTTAAAGATAGCACGTGCTTTCGAATAACCAATCAGCAATGTGCATTATAATTATATATATAAACATATTCTTGAAAAAAAAAATGAAACAAATAAATGCTCACCTTTTATGCTTGTTCTCCACCACATATCTGTAGCAATCGAACCGTGCTCACGGGGTTTAGCACAGCTTTATTTTTATACATGAAGCTGTTAAATTATTTACAGACGCTCGCGTGCAAATTGTCGTCTGTGATAAAGATATAGAAATGAAGGGATACAAAATTGTATCGCTACTTAATGCTTGGAAGCATGTCTTTGTTGCCTTATCTTATTTACCTTTTGCACAATTAGAATGGAAATTTCGTAATATTCTGCTAAAACAAAGCAAAATAAAGAAATAACTTCCATTTATTGTCTCAAAATTATATCCAATTTTGCTTTGAACATTTATTGACCTAATCAAATAATCTCAACGTACGGGTTAACCTATCTGTTCTGTCGCTGCGATATAAAATTATAATAGGTCATGCTGAAAAAAATCTTTTCCCATAGGCAAAACAATAAATTCATTTAAGATTTAAAGCAAGCAGTTTTGGCTATTTTTGGTGAACTTTTTGTAATGTAATTTGCAGAGCTGTTCGTTTTGGGGTGATGTCTTTAGCATCAGTTTTACGTTATGAGAGACATCTACTCGTACGTAGCAGTCATCTAAGAATCTGCACCCGTGCGCAGAGACATACAAAACAACATATCTGCCGTACCGAACGGGTTTATTATCTTACAAATAACCTAAAACAAATTTAAATGACGGTAGATAGCGAAAAGCAATATGGTCGAGGACTATCTACAGTCATGCAAACAACACCAAGGACTGTATATAAAAGAAAAATGTATTTTTGTGTGTATTTGCGTTTATTTATACTCGCCACCGGTTGCCCATATGGGCGAGTCCTCCAGAAGAGTATTAGTCATTTTATTTTTTTGGAGGATAGTGCAATTACAGATACAGAAAGATGCCCCAATTCCAGAAGCTTCTCCTGGTTCTTTAGCGTGCCAAGTGTTTAAGCACCCATACACGGGACCTCGTTTAAAGTCTCATCCGAAAGACTGATTAGTAATTTTTAGTTGGCCAGCCCGGGAATCGAACCCACAATGTCGAGATTACAAATCTCGCGCTCTAACCGATTGAGCTATGCGGGCTGGTAGAAAAATGTATGAAGTTTTTGTGTGTTTTAAGTTTGTTTATACTCGGCGCCGGAATCAATCATACGTTTGCGGCTGTCATCGTCCTGGCCGGTCCGCATCTGATACATAACAGGGGGCGTCTTTTTTCATGCTGATCTGTCCGCAGATCTGTGTTTTTCGTATGTAGGTGGTATATAGCAGCAGCAGCAGACGATTACACCAAGGCACCCTTCTAAACGACTCTCAGTAGGACCACACCATTCGAGAAAGTCAGAACAGTTTGACAAATCATCCCTGGTACTTAACCTTTTACCCCATGAGCATATTGTGAAAAATGGCAGTTTTCATTGAAAAGCCTCCTGTTACAAGTTCCAACTGCTATAAAACTATGAAAAATGCTTCAATACTGATGAAACTTGGCACATATGTTGACTGAACAACCATAACCTCTGTAACACTATGCTCAATCTTAAATTTCCTGTTACCATGGCAACGGGGGGAAGTCTCAAAAGTGCGAAAAATCACTATTTTGCATTATTTTTTTCCATCAAAACTTATTTCAAAGTGCTGCAACTTCTCAATGCAATAAGATAGAGTAAAAGGCTTTTCAGCGTTGGTTACACGTCACCTTAAGATCGACCTGAGGCCATTTTTAGCCTGTCACATGTCCAAAATTTTCTTGGCGATAAGGGGGACTACCGCCCCCCTTCAAACCCCAAAAACAGAAGGGGGCACATCCCCCTTCTGGCAACCCCCTGATGTATCATTTTGATGGAGGGCCGCGCCGAAAAAGTGGTCTCTTTTTTAACAACATTTCTCAAACGAAAACAAGTGTTTGGGCCTAAATAGGGCATTTTTTTCACTGTTTGAGGCCTCAAAAAAGGGGGAGGGGACAAAAAGCCGTCGAAACACGTCTATATGAGGGAAAAGGTTAATATCACATGACCATGACGATTTCCTTCTTCGCGACGTCCTTGCCTCTGGATAGATTTGGAGAAGGCATGACAATTAACACGTACACTGCTTTTATTACATGTTTTAACTGCTAGAAACACAAAAGTAACGATCTATGGCCTAGCCGGATGTCTCTATTGTATTCAAGATGGGTTTTTATTTCCTTCTTTTAAAAAAGTGATTTTTTTATTGTGTAACAATATAACAAAACAGGAAATATATAATCAAGGAAAATATCAGTTTGTAAAGGATCTTAATGAATGAATAAACACAATTATCTAAGTCCTTAAATGTTAAAGTGTTACAGTGACAGTATCTACAACTCACATTTCAGATCATTTATGTTCCTCAAAAATATTCCTAGCAGTTCAAGTGTTTTCACTTATTCTCACCATTACTCTACAAGGGGAGCGGTGGCCTAGTGGTTAAGATGTCTGCCTCTCAACCCAGAGATCATGGGTACGAGCCCTACTCTGGTCACGACCATTTTTCTTCGTATGACACCAGTACAGGTTGGTTCCAGGAAGCGCTCTTAAAAGTGATTAATATAAGTTGTAAGAACTTGTAATGCAATCGAGCTAAAATAAATATGTTTAAACCAATACCCTTTCAAGTTGTCAGCCCTTATTTTTAATTTATTTTATGAAATATTTATGTCTTAATCATATACAATGATGGTGTTCCACAATAAATCTACCTCGGTGAAAACAAGAGGGCCATGATGGCCCTGAGGTCGCTCACCTGTATTTAGGCCCCCAACCCCCCCCCCCCCCCCCAACGTTGCAGGGCCAATTTAACCAAAGGGCTTTTATTTGCACAAACTTGGTAGACACCCATAAGAAGATGTTTCATGCTAAACATCTAAGCTCTAGCTCATTGGGCTTTTTAAAAGAAGATTTTTTTTTAAGTTTTTACTATACACATATAGTTAAAAACAATGACACCCCTGGGGCCGGGCCAATTTTGACCCCAGGGCTTTTATTAGAACAAACTTTGTAGACACTTACTAGATGATGTTTCATGCTTAATATCTAAACTCTAGCTATTTGGGTTTTTTCAAAGAAGATTTGAAGTTTTTGCTTTACACATATAAAGAAAATCAATGACTCCCGGGGCGGGGCCAATTTTGACCCCAGGTCTTTTATTTGAACAAACTTTGTAGACACTCACTAAAAGATGTTTCATGCTTAATATCTTAACTCTAGCTACTTGAGTTTTTTCAAAGAAGAGTTTTTAAGTTTTAGCTATACACAGATAAGGAAAATCAATGATCCCCAGGGCGGTGCCAATTTTGACCCCAGGGCTTTTATTTGAACAAACTTGGTAGACACCTATTAGAACATGTTTGATGCTAAATATCTTAGTCATAGCTCTTTGAGTTCTTTAAAAGAAATTTTTTTAAGTTTTTACTATATGCATATACCGGTAGGGAAAATCAATGACCCCCCGGGGCGGGGCCAATTTTGACCCCCAGGGCTTTTATTTGAACAAACTTGGTAGACACTTATTAGAACATGTTTCATGCTAAATATCTTAGCTCTAACTCTTTTGGTTCTTTGAAAGAAGATTTTTTAAGTTTTTACTATATGCATATAGGGTTAATCAATGACCCCCTGGGGCGGGGCCAATTTTGACCCCAGGGCTTTTATTTGAACAAACTTGGTAGGCACCTATTAGAAGATGTTTGATGCTCAATATCTTAGCCATAGCTCTTTGAGTTCTTTAAAAGAAGATTTTTTAAGTTTTTACTATATGCATATAGGGAAAATCAATGACCCCCCAGGACGGGGCCAATTTTGACCCCAGGGCTTTTATTTGAACAAACTTGGTAGACACCGATTAGAACATGTTTCATGCTAAATATCTTAGCTTTAGCTCTTTGGGTTCTTTAAAAGAAGATTTTTTAAGTTTTTATTATATGCATATAGGGAAAATCAATGACCCCCCGGGGCGGGACCAATTTTGACCCCATGGCTTTTATTTGAACAAACTTGGTAGACACTCACTAGAAGATGTTTCATGCCAAATATCTAAGCTCTAGCTCTTATGGTTTTTTAAAAGAAGATATTTAAAGTTTTTTCTTTCGGTTGCCATGGCAACCAGAGTTCTGCATGGAATTAAATTCTTTGAACAATTTTTAAAGGTGACCACCAAAGGAACATTCCTGTGAAGTTTGGATGAAATTGGCTTAGTGGTTTCTGAGGAGATGTCATTTAAAGTAAAAGTTTACGGACGGACGCCGGACGGACGGACGCCGGACGAAAAGCGATCACAAAAGCTCACTCTGTCACTTTGTGACAGGTGAGCTAATAAAAACAATTGGGCAACGCCTTCAAAAGTTACACAGAGGTCAGATCCTAGAGGTCAAACTACTACCGCACTGCGTTTGGGATTAAGCTGCTCTCGCTTTTACTAACAAGCTGCCGATGTCCTGAATGAAGTTTGCAAAAAGGGAACGTCTACAAAGGAAGCAGGGACAAGGAAGAGAAGTCCCTAGTACCTGTGACGGCTTGAAAGACGAGCATGTTGCTTGGCACAAACTGCCCTTATTAGGGTTACCTTCTTCATTATTGCCACAGGTTACTGTACGTTCTAGGTCTCATTGGCCGCCGTACAGTATAACCTTTTCGGGTCAAAATTCATCTCGTTGGCTAAATACTCAGTAGAAATTACCACGAAAGTAAATTATTACCACTTTGTGCTTCAAAATTATTTATTTAAGGGCTTTAGTGGTGGTATGCTCGATAGCGGAGACTATTTTTTTTCAGCTGTAACAATCGGATGGACCTTTATTTAACATACATATGAGATGTTTCAAGATTTCATGTTTAGCTCCTGTGACCTACTTGAACACCAGACTGAAACCATTTATATGACTTTTGTAGATGACCACCAAAGGTTTATACCTGTGAAGTTTGGTCAAAATCTACAAGTAATTCAAGAGATGTCTTTAAAGAAATTGTGGATAACGACAGATGATGAACGACTGCAACAGAAACACTACTATCACAAAAGCTTAAGCAGGAAAATTTCAATGTCAGAACAGGTTTCATGATGCTATTTATATGTTACAACATAGAAAATATTGTTTATTCCATTTTAATACGACTATAGCTGCTTGTTTCAATTACATGAACACATTTGTGACAATCCACGATTAAAAACATTTCTAACAAAGGTAACATTTGTATATTATTACATAGTATAATAACTGGTTTCTAAACTTGTTGATTTTAATTTTAACTGTTGTTTTTATGATGATTGACAAATACAGGAAAAGGTAAGAAAAATAGAATAAATAAAGTACAAACAATTGCCCTAGCAATGTGGACAGCTGGGATGTACACAACATGAACAAAGCATTTTTGCACACTATCAGTGTGTAACATACACCATATATATAGACATATGATTTATCTTTATGTACCAATGTATAATTACCTCGATAGTATTTAATATTACACATAACAACAAATCACGAAAGAATTATACATGTATGTTGATAGCAAGTGTAAGATATACATGATCCGATATTACATGTATATATATATATATATATATATATATATATATATATATATATATAGCAGATAACAAAATGTTCTAATAAAAAAAATCAAATTCTTCATCATACAAATGGTCATTCTAAATCACTTAGAACTTTATCAACATTTTTTCCAGCAGCATTTTATAAGAGTATCAAAGTGATACATTTCTGCTGTGGTTTTTATCAATATTGAATATTTAAAATACTAATGGAAAATATGCCCATTGTAGACCTATACACTTTAAAATTCCAATAGCAGTTTTAACATATAACTGTTATGTGATCAAATTTGATGAGATTGAATTGTTCGTCTTAATATGTGTAAAGCTTTATATCTGACATAATTATATAAAAAATTTCTTATTGAATTTTGAAAAAATAAAGCAAAACTTTCAAAATACTTTTTACAAAACAAAATATGCTTACAAAATGTTGCATGCAAAATATTATTTCTAAATGGTTAAAACCCAACTTAAAATAGCAGCATAATAATTTGTCCCCAGAACATTTTTTTCTGTTTATACAATATGCATGTATGTTAAATAACAGGGTCATTCTACATGACATCTCTTTGATGTATTTTTATTTTTTTAGCATGTTAGTCTATTTCAATAGACAATGCATTATACTCTTAAATTATACAGATCCGCAAATATAGGAAAGACATTATTTACAATAACAGTATGCAATCTACGGTAAACTGTAACTTAATTTGAGCCGCGTCACGACAAAACCAACATAGTACGTTTGCGACCAGCATGGATCCAGACTAGCCTGCGCATCCGCGCAGTCTGATCAGGATCCATGCTGTTCGTTATCAGTTTTTCTACTTGTAATAGGGTTGGTAAGCGAACAGCATGTATCCTGATCCATGCTGGTCCCAAACGCACTATGTTGGTTTTGTCGTGACGTGGCTCATTTAATGTACTCAGTTTCAATTGATTGACAATTCTACAAGCAAAGCAAAAGCAACCAATAACATATCTTAATAACAACATTAAATACAATATAAAAGTGTTTAAAAACAACATTCTAAATTTGAAACAAATCCAGTCAAGCTGAGAGCTGCCATTTACATTTGTCTTTTCTTAATAACTCTAAATTTCCATCTCCAACTCTTTGAAATACAATTAATACATATTCAGTAAAGGTAGCAAACTTTGTACAAAGCATATTTGGACTTCCATACAAAATTCTAAATCCCTATTGATGAACTAATTGCCAAAAAGCAAAAGATTGGAGCAAATAAGTAACAGTAACAAAAAGCAGTAGCAGGACAACAATAATACCAAGCTTGTAAGAAATAATCAAAATAATAAAAAAATTGTCTAAACTGGCCTTTAAAAAAAAATGCCAAAACCATTATTTTTGTAAATGGTTAAACATAGTGCATTTAAAATGCTAAAAAAACGCACAAGCTCATATTTTTCACTTTTTTTATTGTCACAGTTCAAAACTGTTCACTATTTAATAAAAAAATATGGAAGCGGGCAAAAAGCTCAGTCTGTAAAGCCGCAAAACGGTATTCAAAGGGTCCAAGGTTCAAGTCCCAATCAGGCTGCACATTTTTCTCGCCCTGTAACATTTGGCACCTGACGTGGGGCAATAACTGCATAAATCTCTAAGTTCAATTAGCGCAAGTTTGTTACTCTTAAGAAATTCAAAAACAAATTTCAATATAGCAGGGGGAGTATGTCACCGGTCAAAATTGTTCACTTTCCAGGTTCAAGTCCCAGTCAGGCTGCATATTTTCCTCCCCCTGTAACAATTCAAATTATTAAAAATTTCAACATGAAAAGAGTCACAAGTAAGATCCTCTATGTAAAAATTTTACAATGCCCACCAATTATTGTTTCTCATTTAACTCGTCAATACTATCCTTCAGATCATTAACAGACTGTGTTAAAGCTTTCAATGTCTTAATACAATCCTTCATGACCACTGTCTGTTCATATACAAGCTGATGGACATCCATTTCTGTCTTCTCTGAAATATATAATACAAATAACTCAGGTTAACAGATACATAATACAAATAACTCCGGTTAACAGATTAAATTTTATACAAGGTGTATTTCAGGCATGCATACAGGATTCTGTTTTACCACAGGAGGTTGGAAAATATATGTCAAGGGGAAAACCGAATTCAAAGGAGGTATAGGCAGTTTACTAGTTAACTGTTTTCCAGAGGAAGTTATGAGTAAAATTTTCACTAAAATATCTAAGTTGATAATTAAATCTCATAGCTGTAAGAGATTCTTGCCAAATCCCCATGGGTAGATAAAAGACCTAACCTTATCTGGATCCACAGACTGATTTAATTAGAAGAACTACCAGTACATATAGTTAAGATAATGTCAGTTTGATTGAAGTGTACTGTGTATTTAAAATTACTACATACATTCTTCTAAACTGCACTGGATATGAATAATGTTTGTCATTATTTGTTTTATATTTTGCTCCAATTAAATGTGTCAGTGACATACAGCCAAGTAAATTTCATCATAAATCTGAGCATAAGTCTGTCAACAGGTAAGTAACTTATCTTTCAATCAATTCAAAACATACAGAGCAGACACAAATGTTTAAAATTAATAAATAAAGATCTAATGTGACCTTGAACCAAGGGGGCCCAAACCTGCCCTCTGCATATCAACTCATTAAGGTTAACATTACTGCCAAGACACTTCAGTTTCCTTCTATCAGTATAAAAGATACAGAGTGAACACAAAATTTACTAATGGATGGATAGATTCACAGGCACATACTGATAACAGTATAAGCTGAAATTCTTTCTCACCAAGGGAATTATTCAAGAAAAAAAATCTCTGTCTGAAGAGTATGTAACTATATCAAAAAAGTTTGGTATAATTAAAGATATTCATCAAGATTCTGTATCAGAACAGGGTTACATATATTGAATGAGTGTAGTTTCAATAGTAAATTTACTGAACAAGTTGAATAAAATTATATTATGCTAGCCTTTGGCCAGCAAAATATTATTTCATTCAACCAGTTCAATAAATTCAGTAATGAACCTACACAAATATAATATTCTATTTATCACATACCCAAAATAAAGACTGTTTAAAGTGCACACAAATCATTTTTAATTGACGCGCATATAGTGTAACACTTACATTTAGTGCATCTTTGCACCTCTTTACACTATGCTTGTATAACGAAAATAAAACACATCAAAATATATGCACGGCCTTGCAAAACCATTTATACGGAGTCGCAAAATCGGCACGGGCGTGTGATAGATAAGATTATTGTTAAGAAATAAAACACTTACCGTCATCTGAAGGGTTTAGATATATTGCACAAGTATTGGTCACTTTCCTTGGTCGTCCTCTCCTTCTCTTTGGAGCATAATCTGAACTAAAACTACCATCACTTGATGAACTAGTTGATCTCTGACAAAATAACATAAAATTTTCATGAAGAAATTTTACTTGAATAAATATTGTACTTTGTATTTTACTTGGTTGTTCATGGTAGGTGAGTAACAATTTAGACATTGATTTTGAAGGTTATGTAAAGGTTTGTTGAAGATTATATGCTATTTGAATTATAGATACATGTATTATACTTGTATATCTAACAGTATTATTTACTGTGTACACCAGTGGTTAAAAACGCCATTTCATAACACCGCCCACCCCCAAGTTAGAAAAGTCACATAAGTCACATCCTTTAAATGATGTCATTTATTAATGAATTGCATTCTAAAGATGATGCCATTTTGCCATAATGAATGAGAGAAGAAAATAGAGAGATACAAAAATATTCCTTTCATGATTTATATGTAATATTCAAGAAAAAGAATCAAACACTGGCTGTCATCACAGATGGGAATATTAAGTTCTTGGGTAAATGTTTAATTGAAACTAAGGAGAGCCTTGTAACCACCATGAGCAGTTACCCTTGTGCTAGGTATTCTTTTAATCTTTACATACAATAAGGTATAAATCTAGTTATAACAAGCAATTATCATAGTATTGCAAGCAATCCATAAGTCCCCTACCGGTTAAAATATTATAGAAGTTGGAGTGAAAAATACCAATATCTCGAAAAAAAAATCTACGTTCAAGAGGGAGATAATTCTGGAAATAGTCTTGCTTGAGTATTTAACCTTCTCAAAAATGTTGAGTGATAATAAGAAACATATATATGAAGTTTGAAGTGGAAACATTAGTAAATAAAGAAGTTATTTAAAAAAGGCAACTTTTTTTTTCATAAAGATTCTAAGTTCAAGGGAGGTAATACTGATAATTTTTGTGCTAGAGTTGTAAACCTTGTCACATATGATGTGGTTGATGACTAGAAACTTATATTTAAAGTTTGAAGTAAACACATTAAGAAATAAAGAACTTATAGTGAAAAAGCTGAAAAAATTAAATCAGAAATTTTGAAATTCAGGCTATTTGTTGCCATAGCAACCAGAATTTTCAACATAGGAAGAAAAGAAAAAGATGTGCATAATCTCCAGACTGCCATCTACCCATATTTCAAGTTTCATAAAAATATTTTTAGTACTTTTTGAGTAATCATTGGATCCAGTTTATGTGTTAAATTTGCCATATTTTCAGATTATTTGTTGCCATAGCAACCAGAATTTTCAACATAGGAAGAAAAAAAAGACGTGCAGATTATGATAATCTCCATACTGCCATCTATCCATATATCAAGTTTCATAAAAATATTTTCAGTACTTTTTGCGTTATCGCGGGATCCAGTTTTGTGGACGGACTGACAGACAGACGGACGGACAGACGGACGGAGGGTAAACCTAAAGTCCCCTCCGGTTAAACCGGTAGGGGACTAATAACATGATAAAACAAGAATTCCACTCTTTGTTTTAAAATTTTATTGCTGAATTTCTAGAATGAACTTTCCTAATTTTGATTTGAAACTGTCCAGTGATAATGTGTAGGATTTTTAAATCAAAATCAAAGAATTATGTAAAGGTTGGTCAAACTGCAAGAATATGCAGGATGTCCTGGCCTAATGAAATGGAAGCATTCTAATGACATAACTTTGTTTCTATCATAGCCCTTTCTTTTCTCTTAAAGCTGATATGGAAAAAGAAGAACCAGGTGTTTTAAATAACTAAGTATGAAAATTTAATATATATTAGGGATGTCATCTGGAGCTAAAACGGCCATCCGGATATCCGAATCAAACATCCGGATACATCCGGTGTTCGGATCGTTGTTATATTCTTAGTTGGCTGATATGACGTAAACATTTTTTCGCTACCTTTTTCAAAGTGTTGTTGTTCATTTCACTTCCCTTTTAATTGAATGTTATGTGTCAAAAAATTTTCATTATTGGTTTTATTTTTTCTATATACAATATGACTGTTATCGATAAATTTAGTGCATGTGGTACTTAATTACGATTTCAAATGAAATGAAAATGGAATTCATCGCCGATTGTCTCAATTCCTCAATTAGTGCTATAATACACAATAACACAGTAATAAACTGTCACTCACTCACATTTGTGAAAACAAAATAACACCCGTAAAAATAAATATAATGTTTCCATTGTTCAATAACACGCATACAATTTACACACGATGACATTTGACAGGTGTGTAGCCGGCTTTTCAAAAGAATCTGCCAATCTTTGATGTTTACCAACATGTAGCCCTGGCTGTTTGATTCGAATCATCAAAGAAGTCGCTGAAACTTACATGAATTACACACATTTTAAGTGTTCATAAGTGAAAAAAACTGAAAAATTTGTTTTAAAAAAAATGCACATGTTAAGATTAATACTAAGGGAGAAAGTTTTTTTGTCGGATAATTATTGTATCAATTCAAATAAAAGCTGTGATAATTAACATATTATTATTCGTAAGTGCATTTCTTGATTTGATTATTTTATTTCTGCAAATTTTTCATTTTCTCATCAAATAATAGCCTAATTAAATAATTACATTTGGATATAAAAATGTAACATCGTTGCCGATGACAATCACACGGGACTTAGAATTATCATCTTAAATCCTACAAAACTTAAATTTGTTTGGTGTTTAATATATACATGTATTAACAATTGTGTCATACCTGACTCGTAATTATTGATTTTTTGTGGTCTGCAGAGATTATGATGTGTATTGTCAAACTAAGGTACAATATACAATATGGTGTCAACACCATGTCTACGTCGATTATCTCAGCGCATGTTTTTTATCACATTTTCTCAATATTCTTAAATATTTTTTGCAAACATCCGGATTCGAAAATCTGCTCCGGACACCGAGTTGTGATCCGAATGTTCAGATATCCGGACTTCAAATGACATCCCTAATATATATACATGTATACATAATGTCTATCAAGTGATATCTAGGAGAATTATTTATCTGTAGTTTATTTCAAGTTCTTTATATTTTTGGTTAGGTTTTAAAATCATTATGACCTTTTTAAGGTCATATGGCAACTTTCCAGATTAAGTTGTGGAGGAAGGACTGTGGTGTCCCCCTCCACGCATTGTTTTCATCATACTGTTTGTGAGTTAGGTTGACAGCTCTAATATTAACCCATTGCTTCATGAGCATTTTGTGAAAAATGGCTGTTTTCATTGAAAAGTCTCCCGTTACAAGTTCAAATTGCTATAATACTATAAAAACTGCTTCAACACTAATCAAACTTGGCACAAATGTTGACTGGACCATTGTCCTTGCAACAACATGCTATGACTTAAATTTTCTGTTACCATGGCAACGAGGGGACATCTCAAAATTGCCAAAAATCACTATTTTGCGTTGATTTTTTCCATCAAAATTGATTTCAAAGTGCTGCAACTTATCAATGGATTGAGATAGAGTCAAATGCTTTTCAGCGTTGGTTACACGTTACCTTATGATCAATCTGGGGTCATTTACAGCCTCTCACAAGTCCAAAATTTTCTTGGCGATGAGGGGGACTCCGCCCCCCTTCAAACCCCCCAAAACAGAAGGGGGCACATCCCCCTTCTGGCAACCCCCTGATATATCTTTTGGTTGGGGGGCCGCGCCGAAAAAGAGGTCAATTTTTTTAACAACATTTCTCAAACAAAAACAAGTGTTTGGGGCCTAAATAAGGCATTTTTTCATCATTTGAGACAACAAAAAGGGGGGGGGGTGAAAAAGGCGTTAAAAGGCGTGTATATGAAGTAATGGGTTAACTGAAAATGATGAAAATACTTGAAATTACCCTAAATCGCGTTTTTTTCAATGTTTTAAACATGGCCTGTCATATAAATTTGAAGAAAAAATTGTTGTTTTGTAGATTTTTTTACTTTTTTCATTAACCCATTGCTTCATGAGCATTTTGTGAAAAATGGCTGTTTTCAATTGGAAAAGTCTCCCGTTACAAGTTCAAATTGCTATAATACTATAAAAACTGCTTCAACACTAATCAAACTTGGCACAAATGTTGACTGGACCATTGTCCTTGCAACAACATGCTATGACTTAAATTTTCTGTTACCATGGCAACGAGGGGACATCTCAAAATTGCCAAAAATCACTTATTTTGCGTTGATTTTTTTTCCATCAAAATTGATTTCAAAGTGCTGCAACTTATCAATGGATTGAGATAGAGTCAAATGCTTTTCAGCGTTGGTTACACGTTAACCTTATGATCAATCTGGGGTCATTTACAGCCTCTCACAAGTCCAAAATTTTCTTGGCGATGAGGGGGACTCCGCCCCCCTTCAAACCCCCAAAACAGAAGGGGGCACATCCCCCTTCTGGCAACCCCTGATATATCTTTTGGTTGGGGGCCGCGCCGAAAAAGAGGTCAATTTTTTTAACAACATTTCTCAAACAAAAACAAGTGTTTGGGGCCTAAATAAGGCATTTTTTCATCATTTGAGACAACAAAAAGGGGGGGGGGGGTGAAAAAGGCGTTAAAAGGCGTGTATATGAAGTAATGGGTTAAATATTCTGAAGTCCCTGGAAGGACTCAAATACATAGTGGTGACAGGCAATTCAGTGACCCTAGCCACTCAGCCATCAAATAGTTAAAATGTGGTGTTGTGAGTAGTGAGTGAGTAAGCAATATTTCTTTTATAGAACAGCATGAAGAAAGCATAATCAATATCTCTTGATGATGAATGTCCATAAACTTTTTTTATTCTACCTTTAAATGATAAAATCTCCAGGATGGAAGATTTAAGACCATTAATTGTCAGCAACTAAACTGAAATGAAAAAAACAAACCTAATCTTATTGAAAGAAATTTTACAAATGATTTAGACTGACAATAATTTTTATACTATTAATTTATTTTCAAGCCTTACTGCTTTCCTTTTCCTCTTCTTTTTGAACTGGTTATCAATTTTCATGGCATTGAAGAAGTCCGGTCTTTCTCTGTTGATTCTCTCTGTCCTTCGTATCTCTGCATCATCATCTATTTCAGCATTTTAAAAAGATAGAAAATGTTAAGGTTCAGTTTTTATGCCATTTCATTTAATTTATACAGAATTTATTTTAGTTTAAACAATATTTATTTCTTCTTCCATATTTTCAAACAAAATTTCAATACATAAATTGCATCCAGGATTGAGTAGAATGCTTTAAGCTTATATTAAACTCTCTTCTGAAGAAATTTATTTTAGTTTGATTGTGTTGTTGTTTATTGGGTTTTACGTCACATCGACACAGTATAGGTCATATCGCAACGTTCCAGCTTTACTGGTGGAGGAAGACCTCAGGTGCCCTTCCGTGCATTATTTCAGGCACGAACGGGCACCTGAGTAGAACCACCGACTTTCCGTAAGCTAGCTGGATAGCTTCCTCACATGAAAGAATCCAAAGTCCCTGTCGAGATTCGAACCCACAGCGGTGAGGGGCAAATGGTAGTTTGATTGTGTAGGAAGCTATGAGCTTAAAAATACACTTTTTCGAATCTGTTCCTGGAATTAACCTGTTCAAAAACACCTTTTAATATTTAAATTAAAAAACATTAACATAATCAATCAATATAAATTATAAAAATTCTCATTCATGACTGTTTTTGAATGATTTAGTTACATCATAAAAACAACAACAATAACAACAACCTAAAATTGATAATGAATCAAGATGGGGTGGTTAAAATGGCAACATGGTATCTTTCGACTTACCTTTGACAGTTTTTGCTGGAGCAACTTGACATTTACACAGTGGACACAATTTGCAAGCGACTGGAATCTAAAATTAATGTATCATAATATAATATAATCATTCTGTCACACTCTCTCAATACCAAATTTAAGCTGAAAATTGTCTTCTTTTTTATTATTATAAAACTCTCGTGTCAAGAAAACAAACAAAACCATTGTCTTTTCAAAACATTTTTCGTACATGTGAACTTTTTTGGATGATCAAGTGGGAGATTTTCTTCAAAAAGAGGGAGATTTTAGAATTTGTTTATTCAAAGTTTATTTAAAGTTCTGACATCAAAAATTGAGAGATTTCTTTGATTTGTGAAAATACCTCTTATTTTAAGAAAAATCTTTGAAAATATGGCTGCAGAAAGTGGGAGTCTTCCGCTAAAAGTGGGAGAGTTCACATTTATGATGTTTGTTTGGTTTCGATGCTAATTCTAACACACTTTAATGTCATACATCATTAGTCAGTCCACCTTGCCAGCTTTCCTGGATAAATAACAATTGTCACGGAATAATTTAACCTCACTCGATGTACTACAATTTTCATACCATCATGATGCGCACAATCATGAAAATTTAAATGATATGTGAATGAATGCACAGGAAATCCTGGTCAGTAGAGAGTATTGAAACAACATGAAAACGCAAAATCAATGCGAGTGTTTAAGCAGCTTTTTATGGAAAAATAAGAACAAATATGTCATTAAAGTCTTAAATGGTCAGAATTGTCAACAATGAAAACAGTTTGAAAGTTTCTTAAGACTGTTCACATCTGTGAATGCATTTCTTAGTTGGGGGTCAACTTGCTTCTTGTATTGTACACCAGGCCATATATTTTTATATATGTAGCATTTATTAAAATAAGTTATTTAAACAAGTTAATTTACCCAACTGATTATCATCTTAAAAGGGTTAATTTATGGTGAGCCATCATTAAAATGGGTCATTTTTTAAAGCTGATAAATCACAAGTGGGGGTAAATTGTGATAAATTTATTCATTAATTGCTAAGTCCCACGTCTACTAACTGACACATATCAAAATTTTCATCATGGAAAATCTCAGAGGAAAAGAAAAATTTGTTACCTCTTCTCCACATTCAGAGCATTTCTTCACCACTTTGATATCAGATGTACCTGTAAGGTATTTGTACTCGTAATACTATAAGCAGTCACCTTACATTAGGAAATCAATGCTAAAGGTAATCTCTAACACTTAAACAATTATACATATATTTCAATCATACAGAACAATATCTTAAAGAAGCATGCCTCCAGATTCATGTTTTCATGAAAATTTTAGAAATGTATTTGAAAGTAAAATATTGTGAGGTGATGAAAAATAGTAATTTAAATATTGCAATCAGCACTTACAATCCTAGAAAATTACCAACAAATGGTCAACATATGCAAAAACAGCCCTTACTGTGTTTAGTTACGCAGTAGAAATATTGTGATAAAATACTGTAACCCAATGAATATTCGCGACCAATTAATATTCGCTTTATTCGCGGATGGCCACGAAGCGCGAATATTTGTTTGCGCGAATAAGTTTGCACGATTTCGCGAATAAATTGGGAGAGAAATTTTTATTTTAGACGTTGTTCATGCAAAGCTACTTGACCGGATATATTCGAATTTTATGGGCACCTGTTAGGAAGTAATGAATTGTTATGAATATTGCCATAAAGCAATAAAAACACAAACTAAGTAAACTACTACTATTTTATAAATATCAAAAGAACTCTATGTCAATATAGCAATCACTATTTCATTTACATTTAAAGTCATAATTAATTGATACAGTGTTCGAATATTTATAAAGAACGTATAATTCACTCATTTTGGACATAAGTCAATCAACACCCTAAATAGATTAACTTTATAAAAACAGCTAAACATGTTACAAACATAATCATCATTATGACACGTGCTTCTGAGCAATTATCGTCTAGTTTGTGTTTTTCACATGTCTGAAGGGAACAG
Source organism: Ruditapes philippinarum (assembly GCF_026571515.1). NCBI lineage: Eukaryota > Metazoa > Mollusca > Bivalvia > Venerida > Veneridae > Ruditapes > Ruditapes philippinarum. The sequence goes on from NW_026867059.1 coordinate 42,914, forward strand.
ACGAAAGAAAACTATTAGTCGAGAAAAACAAAGTATAATAGTGTGATACCCACCCTTTTAACGACATGTTTAGAAATGAAGACGAACGATGCGTACATGTACACATATAAATAAAGAATATAGAGAAAATGTTTTGCTGAATTGTGATCACAATTCACTTACCAATACAATATATAAGGCTAGCGTATTGTTAATCCCATTTTAGACACTAATAATGACCTCAATTATTGAAGATTAATAGTCGGCTAGTGGATTTTACGGTCCCATCGGACTTTCCAATCCGCGAATTTTTTTTTTCGGAAATCAAGAAAACGCGGAAATTAATATTTGCGAATATGTCAGACCTCTGCAAAACGCGAACATTTGTATTCGCGAATATAAATTGGGTTACAGTACTTCAAAATCAGTCTTAAACCGCGCATAACATGTAAAATTTAACTTGAACCCTGAATGTTTTTACCTTTCTTAAAATTTTAGTAAATTTTTCTCAATATGGAATTTCTTGAAATATTTAAATTAGGCTCATCTGGAGGCATGCTGCTTTAATTTTGAAAGATGTAGTATTTTTATAAAAAGAGCACACCAGGTTCAAAATTATGTTTTCATTTAAAATACATCTACATGATCTTTAGATTATAAATTACAAAAGTTCTTAATTTTGGATTATCTTTTGAATGACTAAATTACATCAGAAAAAACTCAAAACTGAATATGCAAGATGCGGTGATTAAAATTGAAACATAATATCTTTTTGCTTACCTTTTGGAGTTTTGACAGATTTTGCTGGAGTTACATAACATTTACACAGTGGACATAATTTGCAAGCAACAGGAATCTAAAATTAAGAACCATAATATAATTATTTAGACCGTGTCTCTCATTCAATTATAATAAGAAACTTTAACTTGTTTTTTAACTCCTTTTTTGTTGCATCTCAGAGGTCAGTCAACTCACCAGTCTTCCTGGATAACTATTAAACCAAACCTAAAACGAAACTTCTCTCAAAGTGACCAATAATTATCCAAAATGATTTCTGAGACAATGGAAAATAATCAATAATCATGCTTTTAAGATATAAATATTTTATTAATTTTATGAATGATAAAAAATGTGATAAAGGAAATTATAAAGCCCTGTATTTTTTGTACCAACAAGTTGTACACTACTAAAACTTAAATGTAAGCAGATGAATGCATAGATTGTTTGTTTGTTTGTTTCATTTTACGCCTTTTCCCAACAGTATTTCAGTCATAAAGGCGTAAGATGAATGCATAGAAATTGCTAGTCATAAAAACACATTTAAATATAACAATATGCTGAAGCAACAACAAATTAAGTACTTTACTTTACATCAGACCATACAATTAATAAATTTACAAATGTATATAAACAAATATCAAACTAGTCTAAATAATTAGACTTGTCAAAGAGACATGAAGATAATTATAGTCTTAGACAGGCGATCTTTTTCCAAGTCCAACCACAAACTGCTTTTGTTGTACATGGACATTGCCCAATTACTGAATTAGAAGTTGTTAACTAAAAAAGAAACGACCCACTTTACCAGATACTGGCTGATAGATATCTGTTTTTTTAAACAAATTCCCAATATTTCATTTTTCAATAAAGACTTGAAGACACAATCCCAATTCATTAATCTCTCAATGGTAATAGGCTTTTCAATCTGCCATAGTTAATGATTTTATAGTAACTGTATAACATAACATAACATAACATAACTTTTATTCGACATTAATTTAAAATTGTAACAACAAAATTATACGCGGAAAGTCCGAGCGGGGCCGAAGGCCCCGCGAATGCTGTAGCGCTCTTAGATAACATGTATGACGCGTATCAATTGAAATGAAATCAAATTGAAAGTAAATAAAAATTTCAAAAAAAATATATATCCTATACCTAATGAGCTGTAAAAAAATCCTTAGTTATTGGGGCGCCGCCATTTTGAAATTCTTTTGAGCTTAATATAGATATCAGAGCGCTTTTAATGAGCGTCTACAAAATCCAGACCATTGCTAGCAGACGCATGCTAAATAACACTTCCGGTGAAAGAATGATGTGCAAGATCAGAAAAAAAAAACATTCATTTCATTGATAAGAACTATAGTAACGATTATAAATATAAAATGTTACTTTAACATATCCTTTTTGATAAATTAGGACATTGAAAATAACGTTAGAACAACTGGATTAGAGATTAACAAAAATGGCCGCCCAAAAATGGCGGACAGGATTTCTCCACACGCCGACGCATGCGCAGTGGTAGGTTGAACACCACCAATTTATTCGTTTTGTTTACGTTAGAAAATACCGTAGAAAATACTACTAATGAAGTGCAAAAAAAGATCTGGTTTACATGAACACTAAACATGTTATGCTAAAATCATAATTCATAAGAGCTTTCCGCGCAATAGGTAGCACCTAATTTCATATTAGTCGATTTACATCAAATAGTGCAAAAGTGAGACACGTGAATTCCTAACCTAGAAATATATATATGTTTACAGAGAAGTTCATTACATGACGAATGTCAATCATATTAGAATAAAATATGTATTTGGTAATTATATGTAAATAACATAATCATTGTAACGTATTGTCGGGGCGAGAACTCTGCAAGTGTGTATTAGGTTATTTTTGCGCAAGTTGTTTCCCTTTCATTGCAAAAGTGGTTATCCCGCTTATATGCAGTCAAAACATTACCCCTCTAATTTCCAGTGTCCTCCGGTCTCTGTTGGCCTGCAAATATTGGAGACCAGCAAACTACTGTACATGTTTTTATTAGTCTTTCTCTCTAGTATTTGCCGATCTAGAGAGACCAGAGAAGACTGAATTGGCCATTTTTATTTTATTTCAAGTTATCAAGGAGTTGATTTTTTTCACTATGTCATAACATGTCCGTGAATGATATAGCTGGCAGTACAAATTTAATATAAATCCCTTGCAATTGCATACATTAAAAAACTCATTTTTTATAAATTACTGAGATATTAGTACACATGTAACAAAATATATTCGAATGATTTTTCGAAGAACTGAAATTCATATGTGTATAGGCTAGTTGTATCTAACTTAGCCTACATACGGCTAGAACTTTTACCTTGTGATACCTTGTGATGTTTGGGAAACTTTATTAGTCCCCTAACGGACCACTTACAAACTTGCTTGCATGATTTCAGTCGGCCATATTCCCTAGCTATGAAAGATAACTCCCTGTTTCCCTGTCTAAAATCCAACCAAATTATTCCCCTTTCAAATGAACTTATAGAAGGGACCTTTTAAAAAGACTTTGTACTTATTTATTTGATTTTTTGTTCAGAAACGGACAATTTTTTCTTTACCTTTGTTTAATTTGCTTTCTATCTATATATGGTTTCTATGGTAAACATATGAGTTTTGATGGTAAACAAATGAATTTTCTGAACCGAAAGTAATCTAACACACAGCGTTGCTGTCATCACATGTAAACAATACATTAAATCGGTAAGAATATTGAGATATTTGTTTGACTATCAGTTATTAATATAGAAAACAACTATGTGTAGTTTTTGTGTATTGTTTTAATGTGTTTGTCTGATATTTTAGTTGTAAAAGCCATGTACGCTTAGTGCCGCTTCATAGCAACCGAGTTTAAAACGTGAGCGGAAACTGAACGAGATATGGCAAAGTGCATGCTCGCGCACTGACTTCCGCTCTATCGAAATACTGCATATACGTATAGCGAAAGTTCGTAAGTGCGGACTATCATTCCCCTCGAGTTCCGTTTTCAGTGTCGTCCGCTCCGGTATTGGTCTATCTAATATATATTGTCCATTTTAAGTCTCTTCCATTGCCAGTGTTTATCTAACTTAGATTTGAACTTGGCTAGCAGTACGGGTTCTAGCCATATGTGAGTCAGGTCACTGCCTAGAAATAAGCTCTGTACAATGGGTCAAAATATTCATACAAATTAATCAGACTCAAGTGCTAGACTTACAATATTATAAATATGCTAATTTTGAATTTTCATGAATTTGCACAGTGCACAAACCTGCAAACATGCCAAAGAAACTTCGATAGAATACCTTTGGAAAAAAAGTCAACATTACCTGTTGTTCACACTTAGTGCATTTCTTTACTACTTCACGACTCATTTTGATAAAGTGTGTTCAAATAATTAATGACAAAAACATGCAATAAACAAAGAAAATAAAAAATTGTCTGCAAATTACAATTGCAAAGTATTAAAAACGCTTGGAGTACCAAGCTCTTTATTGAATGGAAGAAATATACAATGAACCCAAAGATTTATTTTCGGCGGCATATTTTCGGCCCTTTCTGTCAACGCCTTCATATGTATACAAATTAACGAATTAAAAAAATATGTTCATAAAGATATTTTGTATCTGAATTCTAATGGAGTTTAATAATGTAAAGACATTTCCCTTTAAATATAATACTAGGAAAGTCAATCTTATTATGTAATAAAAATCTGGAAGAAAATTGATCCCTCGGTTCGAAGCATTAACCACAACAAAATTACATGAAAATTGAAGACCCGGTTTGATTGAGTCTGTACATGAGGGATAATGAGTAAGTGCAACATCCCCCATGCCCCTTGCACCGGCATGAGCGGTACTCAATTTTCAACACTTCAACGTGCTGGAATCAATGATCCCGAAGACAGACTATTCTTCCATTTTCTAGTTCTTACCGTGAGGTTCTGCCCCAAACTATTTACTCCCCAGACAGTTCTTTCTCAAATTTGAAACATGCAGTCAGTTCTCCACCAAAAGTACTTTCTATCTTTTATCTTCTTTCATTCTTTTTCTTACAAAGGAACTTTATTGTTATTAATTTCTAACAAGAGAATTATAGCAAATAGTGTGGACAACATTTTTATATATAATATTATATCAACAATATGACTATTAAGGAAACATTTTTAAAATGTATTAAAGTACAGTATGAAAGCAAGTCTTTGAAAATTAGTCAAGAACTAAACATCAACAATGTCTTAAAGGTCCCCTTTTCGCCCTTACAGCCCTTATCTCTTTAATTCCCACATCCGTTTTAGTTTATATTATTTCACACATTACATGTCATTCTCCTTTCGCCGCCCTTATGTCCACTCCAGGTTTTTGTCGGTTTTTTCCTGGGTGCCCTACTTGGGGGTGTCGGGGGCTACGTCCTGTGAACGTTGCCTTTACCTTGTTGATCTTTATTCTTATTGTTTTTAAAGGTCAGTGGTCAACTATTTCATGAATGTGATTGGTATTACTTGCAATAAAAACATTCCTGGAGATCCTGTTTAAAAAATGTTTGAAATTGATGTTTTCTGCCAAGAAAGTATCTATACTTTTTAACACTTCATTTGTTTAAATAGTTAGTTAAGTGGTAAAATATATTTTCGGGTATGTCACCAAAAATTATCTTTTACTACAAATATATATATTAAAGATATACAATAAATAGTAAAATACAGTTTATGGAATGAAAAATGAAACATAACATTAGTTACACATGTTCAGAAATAATAACTCATATTGTGTGGTAATATGCTATTAAGATTCTCAATTTCTTATTTATATTGTAAATTGATGATTATATTAATCAATAAGTATTAAATAATACATAAGACTTAAAATGGGGAGAAATAGTCTGCACACATGCAAACAGGTTTACCATAAAATAGGAGGAGGATAGTGAGTGAGGATACTTCGGGGGAGGGGGACTGATAAGGGGTATTAACCGGATATTCTGACTCAAAGTATGTCCAATAACACGTTCAAACGTATGAGCAGTCATTTCAAAAAAGGAACCAAAGAGTTAATGTACAGTGTAGTGGATTATACCAGCCAGTGGAACAATATAATTAAGGGCTTCCCCCAGGATCAATATTAGGTTCCCTGCTCTTCAACATATTTATTAATGATACTTCATAAATAAATTCACTTTTTATAATTATGCTGATAATAATACTCTGTCCAACTGGCTTAAATGATGCAGAATTGTTTTTAATCTAATCAAATGCAGGCACACATAGAAATGTTTCAAACTATTTCAGTGTGATGACATACTGAAATTAAAGCATTCGATGTAAGTGAGAACACTGTCTCCTGTGATGAACAGGACACATTACGCAAAGTAGATATAAGCCATTTTCTAAAGGGCAGCAAAACTGTTAAATGTTCTTCAAAGATTAAGTTGAAGCTGATCTATAAGCTACAAAGCCTAGGTGTTCGTCCCAAGGTATTGACCTGGTTCAAATTCTTTCTGTCAAATCTGTGATGACGGGTAGGTGAAGTTTTTCGCTTGTCCATTGTACTCCGAGTCCATCCTGGAGTTCCAAAGAGGTCCTTAGACTTCCCCTATTCGTGGCTTAGATAATAGCAGAGCAGACTCTTTCTAAATTGGACCAGATTGTCTGCTGATGACATTATTTGTTACCGTCCGGGAAATGGGAAAAGTCTGGATTACCGATAAATGCTGTACAATACTGAATTGAAATTAACTATAGAAAAAAATACTAATGTATAACCATTTCTTCACCTTTTAAAGGTCAGCAGCCGGGTATGTCATGTAAGACTATAACAAAACAATGGAATGGAATGTAAAATGTTACAAAGGCTAAACAATTCTGTCAAACAACCATACAAAATTATTTAAACAATTATTGCAATATACAATTATAGCCGCCATAGTCTTGTCTAGCTACACGTTATTAGAGGCTGCTTCCCGTGAACGATACTCTCACTTGTTGATCTTGTCACAATTTCATCCCACGCTACGACATTATACTTTAACCAGCATTACAATTTGTTTTCAGGAACATGTTTACTTCTTTAGATCATTCGTTAGAAAGAGAATCCCATTACCGTTTTGAAGGTGACTTTTGTGTTTCGTCAAATAAATATAATTATTATACATTTAACACATTTAAAACATTTTTTTTTATTTTCTGTATACCTAAGACATTTGTCAAACTACAAGACTTAGTGTCGTATAACTTTAGAAGGAAGCTGGTAAAATAAGATTAAGCTACTTTTAATAAGATAACCGCCGTTGCTTTAGTGCTACATTCACGAATTCCGCGTTACGTCGTAAAATTAGTCTCAATTAATTACGTTTTATCTGCTAAATTATGTGTAATATGACACAAGTAGATTGGAAAATGTCTCAGGTACACCATATATAAAAATCATAAAGTAATATGTATGTTATTGCATTTAAAGACATCAGCGAGACTAAAAAATCGCCGTCAGGTCGTCATTTTCACAAATGATCTTGAAAAATAAACATTTTCATGGAATTTTTTTTATGAGGTTTAAAGTATTATGTCTCAGCAACTGTATGCGCTAACATTGATTTCTTCCATTGCCGTGTACAATCAATAAAATATTATTAAGTTCTCGGAGAATTCAGGCATACTAGTTCAAGATATTCATAATGCACAATAATCTTCACACTTAACTTCGTAGGACCCCTACATATACCTGGTCAATTAACAATGTCCATTTGTTTCTTCGCGTCATGTTTGTATGTTCCCGCGTATTGCATAAGGGGCCAGTTAAGTGTCAAATTGCTAATCAGCGATGCGTGTTTTTTTTTTTTTTTTTTTTTATTTTTGTTTACTCATTTTTACTCATTTTGGCCAAAATATTGGTCCGGCCAAGGCCGGACCGGCCGGACCATCGACGACGGCCTTGATGGTGTGGAATAAATGTATGAAATATAAATACCCTCTTTCGAAACAACTATTACCCTAACTCCTTACCAAGAACTATAAGATTCTGAAATTCCGATCCTAACCCATATTGGTCTAACCCCAGTCTCTGATTATTCTTTGTGAGGATGGTGGTGGTTTGCCTTTAAATCTATCTTTGCTTTTAAGTTTTAACTGTACATAGTGAACTTTTACTTCCTACCATATAAAATCATTCAAATTTTATACTCATAATGCCGCCGATTATAGATCTTTGGGTTCATTGTTGATGATAATTTTTCAAAAAGGCGCTTGGTTAAATATTTCAAGCGTTTCAATACTAGGAAGATTTTTTGTTTATTTTCTTTGTTTTATATTTGATTTTTGCGTCTATATATAAGTCTATTTGATCACAGTTGTTCAAAATGAGACGAAATTCAACAAAAACTGAACGTTCTAGGTCAGATTTTAAAGTGGTGAAGAAATGCACTGAATGTAGTAAAGAGGTAAATTTTACGTTTTCTCTAAATTTTGCATGTTTTGCAGGTTTCTTGTGTCACGGTTCAGAACTGTTCACTATTTAGATGAGAAGATGTGTAAACGGCTGGATAGCTAAATCGGTAGAGCCACGGTAAGGTATTCCGAGAATCCCGGGTTTGAGTCCAGGCCAGTCTGCACATTTTTCTCACTCTGTGACATTTGGCGCCGAACGGATATAGCTCAGAGTTTAATTCACATAGCTCTATAACTCTGTGAAACCGGCGGCACGAAATACCCAAATACACCCAAATATACCCAAATATTGCCCATATATACCCAAATATAGCAATAATCATTTTTGTTTGTATAAAATACAGATTATGATGAGAAAATGAATTAATATTTATAACATTGTATGACTTAGGCAACTATAACTTTCATTCATTCAGATGTTGTAAGACAAAATAAAAATAATCTTGTGACATTGGCTTATTTAGGTTCATTAATGAATATACTAGCAATATATGATAAAGATATGATAAAATTTGTTGTCTACATTTTTTTAGTGTATTACTTTGTTCAAATTTCATACAAGTGTCCATCGTATTATTTTCTTTAATTTAATTTTAATATAGCTTTAATGGAGTATACTGTATTTGGGTAGATTCTATATTTTGGTGATAGGAAAGTGTATAAATGGGTATGTATGGTTTTATCTTATTCTTAGTGAACGTTTATATTGTAATTCATAATAAAAACAGCACTTTTTGTTATTAAACATTTATTTTTAGTATATTTGGACGTTATTTTTAGTATATTTGGACAATATTTGGGTATATTTGGGTATTTCGTGCTGCCCCTGTGAAACAGAGGATGAATTTCAATATAGCAGGGGAGTATGTCACGGTTCACCATATAGACGTGTAAGCCTTTTTACTTACCTTATGTACAAATCTTTACGTACTACGCAGCACTTGTCAATAAATATAATCTTCGCCTCCAGGCATAACTTAAACTGAATTGGTGACTAAACAGTTACTGCCGATAATTGACCGCAATTAACACCTTTAAGAGACATGACATGCAGATTAATCGGACATAATTGCCCTCTAATTTGCCGATGAAAATTCACGAATTCGAAAACCTAGCTAAACACCGTTTTCCGGTACTTTCTGTACATAGCTCTTGGGAATTCACCTAATGGAGTGTAATAGCGAACTCGATGTTTTCGGCCTTTTTTTAAATTAAATTGAAATAAAACAGTTATTTCTTTATAAGAAAATAATTAAATATCATTGTATGAATAATTCCATACAAAAAGTAAAGTAAATACACAAGAAAATATCCTTGTTTATTATGGAGGATTCCACTACGTCTGTTTGAATTTTATTGATTTTCATTATAAATAATTTATTTTTTTGAATAATTTGCAATAGATATTAAAGGAATATTGATAATTTTCAAAAACATCAATTTTTTCACCTTAAACGCTTAAATAATGATAGAAAAATAGAAATATCAGGTAACTGTGTTATTTACTTCATTTGGTGTAATTCCCCACAGCTAAAACGGTAACGGTCCGGAAAACGGTGTTTAGCTAGGTTTTCGAAAAGGTCAATATCACAATTATTTGAGCATAATTTAATTTATACGACACTTGCCACTTTTAAATCAGCAATTTAAAAAGTTTACAACCGCACTCGGTCTTACTTTATTTGACAGTTATTACACACAACGTCACACTGAACGTGTTAAATTACTTGCATATAAATTAATACACAACAGCAGCACAAGTAAATGGCTTGACACAGTTATGTTTGCATCAAGTTAAAGTCGGCGGCACCTTTGATCTTCTTTGAATAGCAGTAGCAAAAGAACAGATTCACAATTGGTAAATAACTAAATTCATTAAAACTGGATCATATAAACACCTGTTAAAATGTGATGAAAGACTATAGAATTAATCTGTTTTAACATTACAACCTGTAATTTTTAGCTCGACTTTTCTATGAAAAGGGGAGCTATCCTACTCGCCCCGGCGTCGGCGTCGGCGTTGGCGTCACACCTTGGTTAAGTTTTTCGTACCACCCCACTTTATTTCAGAAGTATTACAAGTATGGCTTTGAAACTTACCATACTTGTTCACCATCATAACCTCCATCTACAGACAAGAGTACATAACTCTGTCAAGGTTTTTGACAGAATTATGGCCCTTTTTTGACTTAGAAAGTGTATTGAGCTTGGTTAAGTTTTTGTACCACCTCACTTTATTTCAAAACCATTGGAGGTATTGCTTTGAAACTGACCATACTTGTTTACCATCACGACCTTCATCAACAGACAAGAGGACATAACTCTGTCAAGGTTTTTGACAGAATTATGCCCCTTTTTGACTTAGAAAATACATTGAATATGGGTAAAATCCACTTATTGCCTTAACCCTTTGAGATATTGCTTTGAAACTTTTAATGCTATTTCACATCATTACCCCCATCTGTACGCAAGAGAAGGTAACTCTGTCAAGGATTTGTTTTAAAAATTAAGGTCTTTTATCGACTTAGAATCTTGGTTAAGTTTTTAGTACCAGTCCACTTTTTGACTGAACTGTTTGAGATATTAATTTGAAAGTTGGAATACTTGTTTACAATCATGATTCCCAAACATGTCCAGGAGAAGGTAATTCTGTCAAAGATTTTATTTGAATTATGGCCCTTAACTGTCAATGTTTTGTATTATAGGCAAGCACTAAAAAACTTAAAAAATCTAAAAAAATTCATTCCTATCCACTTGTTCACTTTACCATAAATTATGTCATATAAACATTGCTGTAATATTCAAGGGTATCAAACAACTAGTTCACTTTAAAAATACAGAGATTCTTGTATTGCCTTTTACTGCAAAAACTTTTTTTATTGGCAAGCAATAAAAAAGTCGAGCGCGCTGTCTTACGGACAGCTCTTGTTTATTGTTTTGTGTGTACTTTACTCAAAACATTAATCTATAAAAAAAACCAATGAACATAAAAAAAAACGGATTTAATAAATGGAAAATAACTTTGATTTTTTAGGAAATCATGATTTTTGGTTTTTAACTTTTATTTCATTGAAAAGACAGAGCATCAGACGATCACCACTCGATTTCTGTCCATTCATTTTAGGCCGTAACCCCATTATGTCTTATTATTAATGCAATATAATACTTGTTGAATTAAAATAAAAAAATCTGTATTTGTATTACATAAAAAAATCTGCATTTGTAATCCTATTATGTACATCTTTTATATATATAATTCAAATATTAATATATCTGAGTAAATAGATAAAACATCTTTTTATAGATCAAATCAATGTGCCTAGCACTTTTTCACTTCTCCCTATGTCTTCAAACTTCTCTTTGATAGGAGCTGAAGGAGGAGTCACTTCTCCCTAAAATTTTGTTCTAGCTAGAGCCCTGTGTTCAAATGTATACAAATCCGCACACCTGCCTTCAAAATCAACTTTTTTATTCCATTTCCAATATTTTCACATAACCCTTGATTCTATCGACACAGAGCATATTATTCTACATTTTAAACTTCATCTTTAATATATACAAACAACACAACAGGCAAAATTAACATCAAAACTATTGCCGATTTACGCAATTTAAATAAATCATTTGACAAATTCAAACATGGCTCCCAACAACAGTCAAAATAAACAACAAAACTATCACTGTTAACTTCATTTTAAAAAAAATCTTCTGACAAATAAAAAAGTGAATATGGGAACCAGTCTAGCTAAAGTCGGAGCAATTCAGTAAAATGTTGGTTCCCATTTTCAAAGCACCCCATTCAGGCACACAATGCTTTAAAAAGATAACAGCTCTGTTTGTTTTCATGATGTATAGGTTTAGTAAAAATACAATGTACAAAATGATTAATAATATGGTGATACTTTAATTTTAGATTCCAGTAGCTTGCAAAATGTGTCCACTGTGTAAATGTTACGTAACTCCAGCAAAATCTGTCAAAACTCCAAAAGGTAAGCATAAAGGTACTATGTTGTAATTTCATTTTCATTTAAAGTTATCCAGTAAACCAGATGTTGAGATATGACTGGCAAAAATGATTTATAGTCTGCATTATAGAACGGAATAAATGTTTCTTCGCTTTTTGCAACCAATTCTGAAAACTGCTTTAAACTGTAGATTTACGCCACTAATAATTACAAGGCTATTATTGCTTTTCAAATCGAGCAATATTTGTCTTGGAAATGATGCCGCAAATAATGTTCAGGTCACGTGTGGTATTGCCACACTGTGTTTTGAGCTGGTAAAAATTATTCATACATGTAATAATAAGATGTTTGAATTGTTAATTATCATATATGTATATAAAAAAAGATCATAATGAAAAAGGCATGTAGTTTATACAAATTTATTTTAGTTGGATTGTGTTGGAAGATATAAGCTTATTGAAACACTCTTGAATCCAATTCTTGAACCAACCAGTACTAAGCAATGAATGTAAAGTTTCCTGCTCAAGGAAACAAAGGCTTGCCTCTGACAGGGTTTAAACCCACATGGTCAGCAATCCTTAGATTGCTAGTCTGACATGTTAACCACTCTGCCAGGCCAACACACATAAAAAGGCATTTATTGTAAGTTGTATTGAACTAACTAACATAATTATTGGACTATAATTTTCCTATTTTTTAGATGATGACAAAGAGGTTGATGCTAAGATACGAAGGACAGAAAGAATTCGTAGAGAAAGACCCGACTTCTTTAATGCCATGAAAGTTGATAATCAGTTTAAAAAGAAAAGGAAAAGAAAAGAGGTATGGTCGATAAACTGAGAATTAAAATTAATGTCAGTATAAATCATTCATAAAATCTGTTTTCATAAGTTTAGTTTTGACATTTTATTAGTTGATTACAATATGTCAATAGATTCTGATCTTTTATCCCTGATTTAGGCACATGAGGAGCTTTAAGTGCTTTTATCATCTATTTGAATAATAATAAAAAAATGAAAGTTCATCATCAAGAGATACTAGTAGTCATGCTCTTTTCATTTTGTTGAACAGTCCAATAACAAAATATTGCTTAAGCACTTATTTCTCACCACACCTTATTATTTACTACTTGATGGAGCCTCCATGGCTGTGTGGCTACTGTCACTGACTTTGAATCACTTGTACCCAACTGCTGTGGGTTTGAATTTGTAACAATACTAAAGATTTCATATGAGTATGCTATCCAACTAGCTTATGGAAGGTTGGTGATTCTAATTAGGTGCCAGCTTGTGCCAGTAATAATGCTCAAAAGGGAACCCTGGTTTTTTCCACTTTTTGTGCCCCCACGTAAGTGGCGGGCATTTAGATTTACCCTCGTCTGTCCGTCCTTCCGTCCGTCCGTTCACTTTTGTGTCGCACGTAACTCAAAAAGTATTTGACCTAGAGTCATTAAACTTTACAGGAATGTTGATCAGCATGTGTAGTTGTGCACCTGGGTATTTTCGTGTGGATATTTTTAGTATTTTCAGAGTTATTGCCCTTGACTTAGTAAAATTTTGCAATTTTCAACTTGTGTCGCACGTAACTCAAAAAGTATTTGACCTAGAGTCATGAAACTTTACAGGAATGTTGATCAGCATGTGTAGTTGTGCACCTGGGTATTTTCGTGTGGATATTTTTAGTATTTTCAGAGTTATTGCCCTTGACTTAGTAAAATTTTGCAATTTTCAACATGTGTCGCACGTAACTCAAAAAGTATTTGACCTAGAGTCATGTAACTTTACAGGAATATTGATCAGCATGTGCAGTTGTGCACCAGGTATTTTCGTCTGGATTTATTTAGTATTTTTAGAGTTATTGCCCTTCACTTAGAAAATTTTTGCAATTTTCAACTTGTGTCGCAAGTTACTCAAAAAGGATTTGACATAGTCATTAAACCTTATGGGCAGGTTGCTCAGCATATTTAGATTTGCACCTGGGGTTTCGCTTGTGGATTTATCCAGTATTTGTAGAGTTATTTCCCTTGACTTAGTAAAAAGATTGACAGAACAGTGGCGCGGTGGGGGCACCCGTGTCCTATGGACACATTTCTAGTTTAGTCTAAAGCTAGAAAGACACAATATGACCTGTGCCTGAAAACTCAACTAAAAATAAAAGTAACAACAGGATGACCAGAACCCAAACTATGGATAGATTTTTCAAAATCTTACTTGATATAAACATTTAAAACCTTTCATTACATTCAACATAACTATATACCAGGGTATCTGAAAATTGTAACTCTCCTACCATGAGCTCACAAGTATTTGAATTTTGATTAAATAAAATTTGCTCATGAAAATATTAAATATTATTTTGTCAGAGTACAGCCAGTATATCTAGTATTGGTAGCACAAGTACAGCACCTAAACCTACCACAATCCCAGTGAAGGTTCCCACAGATGATGCTGATGCTCCAAAGAGAAGAAGAGGTCGGCCGAAAAGTGTTGCTAGTGTATGTGCTAGTATAGATCCTTCAGATAAAGGTTAGTGTTTAATTTACTTAATAGTTATCTTAGTTACTCAGTTTTGGTTACACTAAAGTCGTATACAATATGGAAGCCTGGTCATCATTTTCATGAATGATCTTGAAAAATAAACTCTTCTCTTGAAATATTTTATATTGGTCAATGAAGTTGAAATGTTATGTCTTAGCAGCCGCAACATATTTGAGTTTCATTAAATTTTATTTACTATAATATATATATTAGTCTATTTCCTTGTCATAGTGCTTTCATCTGACATATATTTGCACAGATTTGGTGTAACTTTTGCACATTCCTGCATTACCGGATAAGAATATACACATCATGGCATTTGTATAAAACTCTGGTTATAACCAAAGTTTTATGTGCAACTTCTTTTGCAATTTCACTGCAACTTCACACATGTCTTACACATATATAGTTCAATGTCTTAGACATACGAGGGTTGTCCCAATATTCTGTGACAAGATTGTTTAAAAGCTAAATAAAACAGGTACGAATTTGATATTTTAATATGTTATAAACCCATATAATTTAAACATTTTCACAAATTTTCATAGATAAATATCAACAAACAACAAAAATATGCCATAAACACCATGGCAACTAACTGAATCGCCGCGCACGTCCAACGTCAAAGATGGCGTTAAATCCATATAAGGCGCCTTTCTCAAATACTCTCAATGGCTTTCAACGCAATAATTGTACCCATAAATCGTCAATTTCTGACTTAAATCATGTGGTTGTTAATGTCTGTTGAATGTTTGGATGGCATACATTAATTTTTGCTATACGCGAACTTCCGGTCTCGTTACTCCTGTTTTAGCTGTAGGAAATAGGCGACGAAGATCGGTCTTCCTATCCGTGTTTTCCTTATTTTCGCTTTTTGTAGCGCAAAACTCTGGTTCCGTTCATGCCTTTTGTACACAAATGCTCAGAATATGTTGCTAAACTGTTATATTTGGTATATTTGTTGAAAATCGTTACATGTGTCATCTCTAAATAGTCATGAAACCCGAGTGACATGTTCTTAGCGCCGCAAATTCTTCGAACGTCGTCATTTTAACTTTCCTATGTTATATGAGATATTTTCATTTATTCGTATCTTTTTCGTTTTTTAAGTTATTTAACTAAAATTTTTAGAGATGATTTAAACATAGCAGAAGAGGTAGTCAATGTGACATTGTGCAGACACATCATCAGATATTTGAAATATACGTAATTAATTTCAGCCTATTCATAACAAAATGTAAATTATATGACGTGCGCCGGCAACTCAAACCAATGTCGTTTATACTGAAAATTTCCAAGTAACTAGGGTAATTTTTTTGTAAATGATTTGTTGTAATGTTAAATAATAAACTTAACGGTTATATGTGTGAATTATTTTCTTTTGGCGTTAAAAATGAACCGGCTATAAAATTTGTCACGGACTTTTGGGACAACCCTCGTACATAGTTCAAAGTCTTACACATACATATTTCAAAGTCTTACACATAACTAGTTCAAAGTCTTACACATATATAGTTCAAAGTCCCTAGGATGGATTTTGATTGAATTATGGCCTGTTTTGATTTTCCTGTGTCATGTATTTTGAAAGAAATATTCTTCCCTTTAATTAATACAGTATCCATTATTTTGTTTTACTATCAAGCACTGAAAATTAGTTGAGCACTCTGTGAAACTGAAAGCTCTTCATATTTATGTCTTGGAGTTATTGTCCAATCACCAAAGTTGTTTCTTATCCATGTCCAGGTTCAGAAACAAAATCACCTCTACCAGAAGAAGACTGGTATGCCAACCTTCCACCAGAGAAATTCATGCAGTACAAGATAATTCTGGCAGAAATCAACAGGAAGTTCTCTACACAAAATTTCAAACCAGTCTGAGGAAAAAATGAAAACCAGAGCTTAATTTGAAACATAGACTGTGATTATTTCTTATGTAGAAATCATAGTGAAATTGACTATGTTCACTTTTGAAAAAGAGTTTTTCAAGGACCAAAATGTGTTCATTTAAAAACTAAGGAGAAATTGTCTTGCAGAAATGGTGTAAATCAGTGCAATATGTTAATTTAGTGGATGTTGAATATAATAATATAAGAGCCTGTTTTAACAAGATAAAAATGTGTATACTTATGAATATGCATAAATTTTATATATGAAAATGTATTCAGATATTGTATTGCCCAAGATGCATATATTTAACCGAAATTAAATTCCTGGAGAAAAGAACTATATTTTTTCTTGGCAACATTGTGAAAATGTTTACACATACATTGTTATGACTTTAAACTGTGTGTAAATTGGAGTATTTCACATGTAGAAATTTTGGCCTCTGCATAACTAGATGCACCTTTAATTTACATATCTAATTTAGTTACAGTTATTTTGATAAACAATGTATCACTATGTAACTAAAAGTGGAATAATCGGGTCATGATGTCAAGTTGTACACAGACACTTATAAAAACTTGTATTTCTTTGAGAAAAGTGTCATTTTTATATGTTTATGGACCAGAATGCGTTAGAGGATATTGCCAATTTATAGTATTTTTTAAGAGGGTATAAAACTATATCTATTGTAATGTTTGTTAATTTTATAATTGCATATGGAGTAATGTTGTTCAAAATCTTACGTTTTTATTTAGACATCAGATATATAACTTTTTACTTTTTGAAGGGATATCACTGAGGTTTTTTTAACATGACAGGACAGGAATTTAAAAAAAAAATTGTCCCACTTGACGAATAATCTTTTTAGAAAATCATTTGCTCAAGTTGAGGAACTAACACACAAATGAAAAGCATTCTAAAGGTTTTAATTCAAATCGGTTATGAATGACACAATTTTTTTGGGGGGGATTTATTAATTCTGAGAATATTTCTTTGTAACCTTGTGTACATTTTCTGTTTTAAGTGCCCAAGTAGATCTATATAGGAATTTTGAATTTTGTTTTCATATTTTTGGACCTCAGTGGAGCGCCTTTTAAGTTGGAAACTTTGTAACAGAATAAAATAGAAAGTGGTGTGTAGTATTTGTAAAAACATTTTTATGCTGTAGTTGTATATATTTTCTCTCTCAAATTTTGTTTTTGTGATAATTATATTGTTTATTGTATTGAAGATATTGATAAAACTTACATTTTGAAATAAATGGAATTTGAAAAGTTGTATAATGTATTCGCATTGTCTAATGTATTCACATTTTCTGCACACTTACTAAGTATTAGCCATTAAATTGTTGCATACTGAAATGTGTTTATATTCTAGGACAGGTTACTCAACAAACGCTAGGTGACTCCAATTTCTTTTCGCTCAAAATGTTTCTAAAATCATGCAAAGTTTAAATTGATTCTTTATTAAGAGAGTATTCATTCTGCCTATATGGATATATGAAAATTGTAGCTTACGGAGATTTATTGAAAACTGTTACATTACAAGGGCAAAAACCATGGACCTTTTTGCAAAAATACTTTTTAGTTTTGTCCCTTAGTTAAAAACTTGCTATATTCATCAGATATTTGAAGAGTATTCAGGGTCATACAAATATTTTTTAAAGATCCTAGTGTAATGCATGTCGTACGAAAGAACGCTTTTTAATTTAAGCAAATAAGTGGTTGAAGTGATATTTCGCCCAATGAAATCGTTTAATTTTAAAAATTCTTTATTACATTTAATTCATTAAATCAGCACCAATTATGCTGGTAAATCAGCGTACTGTATCATACTGTCACTGTGTACATATTCAAAACATTATTTCAAGCATTATGTAGGTAAGTGTCTGTTAAGGCAGTATTTATTCCGTTAAATCTGTCACTCTTAATATATATGCATTTAATGTTAAACTTTATTTCAAACTGCATATCTATTGGACAAAATATTTTCAAACACTAAATTTGATTAATGCTGGCTAACAAACATTAAACAATATTAAGTTATATCTAGACAACTAGAACAAAAACAAAAATGTTAACTTTGCTAGAAACATCACTATTCAAAATGATTAAGTTATGTAATCAAAGGAGTGATAAGTAACTATAATTATACACGAGTGCGTTTTGTAAGATGAAGAACATTTACTCAATATTGGTTTCCAAGCAGTTTAGACTAGAAACAGCATCACTTTCAAATTGTGAAAGCTTGCCTATGATTGACTGTTTGAAAGGTCATATGAAGATGACATCCTGTTGTTGCTTGTCAAATCCTATGCTTAGCATTAATTTGGAGCTGACTTTCATCAGATTGATTATGTGTTACATATAAGTTTATTCTCTGAATGTTCATTGTGACAATGGATTGTTTAAGCCACTAGTCTAGAAGTAAAAAGATACACCAGTTTGTCAAGTAAACGTTTTTAACAAAAAAAAACAAAAAAAAAACAAAAAAAAAAACAGTAAAAAACAACATTTAGACAACAACTGTCACAGTTCAAATTTATGTAAGATAGCTGAAACTACTTGTGTGCAAGTATGTTAAATGTTGGTGGCACTCTGTTTGTTATAAGCTTGTTATAAGCTCACCAAGGGTGTTTGTGCCTTACCAATCTGGATGATGGCAACTTTAATATTGTAATTGTTTCCAGTGAGAAATAGTTTCTTTGTTTACAGAGTTACTGTAAAGAAATAGTTTATTGTTTACAGAGGTACTGTAAATAACAGTCACCAGTTCTTAATAAGTACCAATAATAAGCACCATCTATCATACAAAAGTTAATCCCTGTACATTTGTTAATATTTTGTCTGTCTTTGAAGCAAAATTTCTTTCATTATTTTGACAGTTTGAAGAGTTTTATAAAGTTACTTTCTTTTAAAGCACGGTTGCTTGTGTACAATGTACATGTTTCAGCAGACCAGTAGACAGCTTGAGGGTATTTTATATCCTTTACAACAATCTGTCCTTCACTACAGTCTCCTGATATCTCTTCTATGGTATTGTTGTCTATACAAACAAACACAGTCCCATCATCTGACATTGTCAAGCCACGTGGACTGGCTGTACAAACATATTTACCTGTCACCTCACACTGCCAGTTTAACTTGGTAACTGTTTTTAATGAATAATCAGATACAAAGATACAATTGTCACTTGTTGTAATATAGTTTGGATTTTTGAAAATATTTTCATCTTGTATTGTCTGTAATACAGTGCCATTGATAAGAAGGATTTGAATTTTAGCTGGATTGAGATATGACACCACCATTTTATCTTTATGACAGCTTATACCATAACATTTTCCGTCAACCTGTAGAGTGTGCTTCTTCCTGAGATTATTTCTAGAAACAGAAAAGAACTGAATAGTTTGATGAAATGGCAATGTGACAGCAACTTCATTTTGTGAAACTGTTGTGACATCATAAGGTTCACTATCAAAGTTATGCTGAGCTTGAACAGACTTTCTACTGATATCAACTATTTTTATGGCCTTGTTGTTATAATCTGTGATGATAAGAAGATCAGGAGTAAGGAGAGTCATTCCTGTTATCCAGCAATCAAGTCTGTCTTGTGATGTTTTGATACCGATTTTATCCATTTGTGAACATTGTCTGGACCTCAAAGCAGGAGATAATATCCTACCTTTCAGTGTCCCCAGTGACTTCTCTTTTGCAAGAAGATTTGATATTACCTCATTTGGTTCAAAATTATATTCTTTGACTTCAAATTCTGAGAGCTTAGAAACACTATGTTCATATTCTTTTATCATCTGTTGTGCATGTTTTAGTTCCATGAACAAATCATTGGCTTGTTTGGAAGTATTAAGATTTTTAATGACATCAGAGGATGACTTAACTGATTTAAATACATCTCGACATGCTGTTTCTACAGTCTTCAGATCCTTGACATTGTCTTCTTGGATGACTTTTGCAGCCTTTTTGACTTGTCTTTCCATTTCATCTAGTCTTTGGTTGATTTTTGCTCGGAATTTCAATATGTCTGTCAATGCTTCTGTCAAAGACTTGATCGATAACTCATTCATTTTCTTCATGTCTTGAAGTATTTTGCTTGATCGCTCAGTCATGTCGTTCAAATCCTTCAATACATCTTGATACTCTGTGCCATTGATGGTTTGGCCTGAAATGTCAGGTATATAGTTGACATTGCAAGATGTTACTGTATGCTCAAGTGTTACACAAACACTGCAAAGTAGAGCCTTATGATCATGGCAGTAAAACTTGATCATCTCAATGTTGTGTTTAGGACATGGTTTTGTGAAATTATCTGGTTGCCTTGGAGTTACAGTTGAAAGAGTCTGAGGCATGTTGGTCTTATCAAGTAATGCATGGTGTCTTGACAATGTGTGTCTTCTGTGGACGGTAAAACATGTTTCACACAAATGCTCTGAACAGTTTGTACAATAGCCATGGGCAGGAAGTCTAGGTCCATCTCGATCACATGGCTGACAGTATAGTTTGAGATCTTCATCAGAACCCATAGAAGTTGTGGAAGATGAAAATTGTTTTGTGGCTTTTTTACCTGGGACAGCCATGATTTCCCTGAAACATAAGAAAAACTAAACAAATGAATTACCATGTTTAATGATTTTGAGAGTTTATCATAGTGTGAAATGAATATTTCCTACAGTAAGACAAGTGAGCATGATGTCAAAATAATGTTTCAGTGTTAGGTAAACAGGAAGCACAAGAATTTCAGAAAAGTATTTGTCTTTTTGTAGATACAGTCTTACAAGCTCAGTTTATTGTGGTCAGTCTTTTCATTTAGCAACTACTTACCTGTCAAGTGTTTGTGTTTTATAGATCAGGGCCTCATGCGATCACAAGTGTCAACAATTAAAAACAAAATAAATTTGTTGAAAACATAAATTCCCAAACCATAGCATATGCAAATGAAGTATACATGTGATTTTTCAATAAAATTGATAAGGCAAATCAAAGCTCATTTACTGTGATAGTGTATACGCTACTCTGGCATCAGCAGTTAAAATTGACCTTGAACTTGATCAGCAGTAAAAATTGACATTGAACCTGATAAGCAGTTACAATTGACATTGAGCTTGATCAGCAGTTAAAATTCACATTAAACTTGCAAAATTGACATTGAACTTGATAAGCAGTTAAAATTGACATTGGGCTTGATCATCAGTAAAAATTGTCCTTGAGCTTGATCAGCAGTTAAAATTCACATTGAACTTGATCAGCAGCTTATTGACTTTCGGCTTGATCAGCAGTTAATATTGACCTTGAGCTTGATCAGCAGTAAAAATTGACATTAAAATTAATCAGCAGCCAAAATTGACATTGAACTTGATCAGCAGTTAAAATTGACATTGGGCTTGATCAGCAGTTAAAATTGACATTGGGCTTGATCAGCAGTTAAAATTGACATTGGGCTTGATCAGCAGTTAATATTGACCTTGAGCTTGATCAGCAGTAAAAATTGACCTTGAGCTTGATCAGCAGTTAAAATTCACATTGAACTTGATCAGCAGTTAAAATTGACAATGATCTGCAGTTAAAAATGACATTAAAATTAATCAGCATTTTAAATTGAACTTGATCAGCAGTTAAAATTGTCATTGAACTTGATCAGAAGTTAAAAAATTGTCATTGAAATTGATCAGCTATTAAATGAATTAGTTGTTGTAAAAAGACATAAGTTGTTAATGCACAACAGAAAGCATCACCACTAATACGCCAGGGACAAGTAAAAGAAAACATTTAGGAGTCTGAGCTTAAAATTTCTTGAAAATCAAACATGTATGAATGGATTAAGACCGTTTTGTATGTTATTAAATATTAGGAAGTCATTTTTATGCGCCCAAAAGAATTTCAGCGTATATTGTTGCAAGCACCTGGTTGTCCGTCCCACCGTCCATCCGTCTGTGGGCAGGTTTTCTTGTCCGGTCTATATTTTCTTAAAAAGGTGGAAGGAAATTGAAACCTTTTGGCAAAACTATTAACCATAATGAGACAATGTGCAGAGCGCAGGTTTGACCTTTGTCAGGTTAAGGTCACACTAAGTAATTTTGTTTTAATATCAAAATTTTGTGTCCGCTCAGTATCTTTTGAACCAATAGAAAGAAATTAAAACTTTTTGGCAGAAATATATATTATTTTGAGACGGTGTGCAGAACACAAGTTTGAATTTTGGATTTCCTACAATTGAAATACTGTTGGGAAAAGGCGTAAAATGAAACAAACAAACAAAAACAAAAGCCCCACCCTGGAGATTAATTTATTTATAGGCGTTTTGCTGTCCGGTCTGTATCTTTTGAACCGGTAAAAAGGAATTGAAACTACTTGGCAGAAATGTTAATCATAATGAGACGATGTGCCGAGTACAGGTTTCACCTTCCTCAGGTCCAGGTCACACTTAGTCATTTAGTTTCAAAATTTTGTGTCTGCTCTGTATCTTTTGAACTGAAAAATACTTTTTTGCAAGTATCATTTATATCAAGACGGTGCGCAGAACTTTAAACTTTGGCAGGAATATTACTTATATTAAGACGGTGTGCAGGACACAGATCCAGACTTCCTAAGATCAAAATTGTAATGAGCCATAGCATATAAAATGTGAATTTCTAAAGGTAATTTATCAAAACTATTTATCAGTTTTATCAAAACGTTGGACATGAATACTGTTTTGCTCCATTGTAAGCAGTCTCTCTCTAATTGAAAGACTGATATATGTTCATAGGAAGAAATACCAATATAATAAAACACAGAAAATAAGAATCCCTAAAGAAAGTCCAACACGGCAAAATTGAAAACGTTGCAGGCTCGGTTTGATTGAGCCTGTTCATGGACGGAACTGTCAAGTGCAAACTACCGTCCACGCCTCCTAGCACCGGCTTAAACAGAATTCAACATTTAAATTATGAACTGGTACAATTTTGAAACATCCGCAGATGTGTTCATATGGCGGTTATCATGGAACCTTCAATGTGACACGCAAGTGCCATTCCATGAAAAGCCGTATATGGTCCACAAGTTAAAAAAAATGCGTTTGCCCTAAACGAAAAAACAATGGTGGAACTAAATAAAATGGAATTTTGAAAGGGGATCAGAGGTTATGAAGCCTGCATACCACAGATATGACGTCAAAAGGCAAATTTAAAAAGCAGGCAACATATCCTAAGGGTGAGGAATACTGGAACCACCTAACAAGAAAATAGCCGAATAGAAATAACTAAATTACCACAAGCACAACAATAATGTCGTGCAGAACGATCTTTAAGGATTGGAAATATAACATCTATGATTGAATGTACAGGGCGACTTTTTACGGCCTCCACACGGCACAAACAACGCTGATGTGGCGATAAATAGAGAAAATAAGTATCCTTAAAGAAAGCCCAACACGGCAAAATTGAAATGTTGCAGGCTCGGTTTGATTGAGCCTGTTCATGGACGGTACTGTCAAGTGCAAACTACCGTCCACGCTCCCTAGCACTGGCTTAAGCAGAATTCAACATTTAACATGAACTGGTACAATTTTGAATTTTGAAACATCCGCAGATGTGTTCATATGGCGGTTATCATGGAACCTTCATAAGTGTAGCCCAATGCATTTTGAATTGCTGAATTTTAAAAGCCTTGAATCAAAGAAGGTAATAACAACATATTTCCATATGCCCAAAAATATTGTATTTATGTTAAAGCTTAGATATTTTACATGAAGCATCCCTTGTTGACATCTACAAAATTTATATAAATCATGCTCTTGGGTTCAATATTGGTACTGCCCAAGGGGTCACATAGATAGAAAAACTTATTTTCATATATGTATTCTTATGTTAAGTTACAAATCCCAGATCTCAGTTATTTGGCATGTATCATTTGATAGAAGAACCCAGAAATTGTTCCAAAAATCATTTCACTGATATGAAAAAATGGCTGTACCCAGTTGGTTGATGGGGGGATGGGTAGGTAAAGCATAGTTTACATGTACACATATTTAAATAGTATACATGTTTGAAAAGTCTTTTTTATTAATTTTATTTCTTAAAACAGATTTGCATTTGGGCGTATATTGCCACGCTTATGCGGTGCTCTTGTTTATTTATAGCATCTATTTAGATTATCAGAGAATTATAATTATTAAACATGTATATTAATGTTATTCAAAAACTTCCCCACCGCACAGGGAAGATGTCGTAATTAAATTTTGACTTTTTCTTATGCTTTGTCTTAAGAGACATAGACGACCATTTCTGGTGTTTCCCTTGCATGTTCTCTTTTTTCAAGTTTGACTGTAAAAACCTACTTTTGTATGACAATACATTTTTGTCTGATGTCAAATAAATGAAAAACATCAAAAAGGAGACATTTTGTCAAGCTTGAACTTGTAACAAAATGTGAGTTACATGCAAATCAAGTTCACCATCCAGAAATATACACTTTCTTGTACAATCTTAATCTTATATTCGATACTTTAATATCCTGTTTTACCTTTCCAATCAATTGTTGAAAAATTTTATGTACACATAAAATGATACGTCACTCTCATATTATCATAGACAAACAGTATAGCGTTTTATATTGTTAAAGTATTTTAGATGAATACAAGGTACTGTATAGCGATAAACTATTAAAGTCATTGTATAAAGTGTATATACAGATCAGATGCTTTATTTTGATTGAGATTACATGTGTATGATGACTGTTTAATTTTTGCCACTTTGGTAGATTTTGTCTTTTTGAAGTGATTGTTATTAAATTGTTATTGATGCTCCTGTTCAATTATAAAAGGTATACTGTCTGTCTCACAGGCGCTAGTCACATAATCAAATATTTTACATAATAGCGCCTGTGGTCTGTCTGAAAACATTTTAAATTTACCTTTTTAAACTAATATTCCTATTTTCATTTACACGTAGCCCTACCTTTATTTAAAATATCTATTTTTTTAAGAATATGTAGTTTTTATTCATATAAAAGAGATAAGTTTTTCATGCAGTTGATTTAAGTTGACAATTTTATATAAACTACAAAATTATGCTTTTAACTTTAATGAATGACATTTGTCCAAATAGGAAATAAACAATGACAAATCTAGTTATTTTAACATATCTAGTTTACATAACAAACACATAAGAAATTTAAAGTAACATACCTTTTAACTTGAAATAAGAGTTTATATTCCAACAGTTTTTAATTCATTGCTGTGTTTAATATTAAAAAAAATTGAATACACAAATATGTCTGCCTTCCATCTTGGATATTTTATTTCTACTTCCTGGTAACGAGTGTAAACAAGTTTGATAGTTACAACAGGTCGGTCGATGAATTGAATGGTAACATGATCACTCAATGTAAAACTAAATAATTGAAGATTGATTTTTCAGTTTATAAATACGGTGATATAAATTATGTTTAAGATTGAGAGAATATTTGAAAAGATCAATAGACAAGTTTGATTTATTTTAAACTTGCATATTATTATTGATTTACAGGGTCGTCATTATGTGATGAATTGGTTAAATTTTTGACTGTTAATCACAAAAACCATACCTATGCTACCATACTTTAAAGGAATCATAATTTATTACACATATCAAATGGAAATAATAAAAAAACATTATTTTGTTTTGCACTGATGAATGTATATAGCCGAAACGTAATTACTGAATGTGCGTGTTTGTGTGGCTTGTCTGTTTATTAACATATCAAATGGGACACTTAAAAAGAAAAAATATGCTAATATATAGAGGATATTCAAGTTTTTTCTATAAATACATGATTTATTTACATCGAGTGGTATGAAAATAAATATTTCATGAGTGGCGGTAGCCACGAGTGAAATATGGTAATTTTCATACCACAAGATGAAAATAAATCATATATTTATAGAAAAAACTTGAATTTTCTGTTTATTATACATTTTTCTCTTTTTAGACATTAAAATTTGAAAAATTTCCCTTAAATTTTGTGAACTAACAGAATTTAAAAGAAAGTAGTCCGGCAAGACACCAGTGAAAATACGGAAAATATGCTTCACTGCAGTGAAAAATAAATTTTTACAGTGAAAATACGGAAAATGAAAATACGCATTTTATTTTATCAATATTTCTCAATATTTCATTAATAAGTATATAATAAATGTATATATGTAATATAATTATATTCTAATATATGCAAGGTCACCAAGGTGATGAAATATCAAGATGTTGTCTTATGCATATCTCCTACATACATGGAAGAATTTGTATGATACTTTAAAGAATTGTTCACCACTATGAGCCAAATTGTTCCATGCAAAATTCAGATCTATTTAACAACTGTCAATCTCACACTTTGAGGTGATAGAAAAACGCTTGTCCAGAGCAAAACTTCTACATTTATAGGGGGATTTTAATATAACTTGGCATAAAAGTTCACCATTGTGAGGCGGAATGTTGCATGCAAAAATTCAGGTCCCTGTTGCCAAGATCAAGGTCACACATAGAGGTCAAATTCTGAATAAAATATAAAGATGTGTATAGGAACCATTTATTCATTATTTATTGAGGGTTTGTAATACAAATGGTAACTATCATGACTAATAGTGTGACACATGTAAATTTGGGTAATATTTGCAAGGTCAAAGTCACTAGATATGATTAAATATCCAGATATTGTCCCCAGCATATCTCTAACATGCATAAAGGAATTTTTCAGACTATAATATATGTATAGTGACCAACTTGTCTGTCGATCTTCTTATCAACCTCATCTCCACCTAAAGCTTTTGTATTTGGCGTATTTTTGACAATGTCATAATTTAAGACTCGGTATATTTGTCCTGTTCATTAAAAAGAGAACACTAAAATTTTCAGATCCCGAAGGATCAAAAAATTATGACACCTCAGTTGGAAATTTTTTATAAGAGTTCAATCCACCTGCTTCATAGGAATGACACCTTTATCTTATATGACTTACATATTAAAGTTGCATGCCTCCAGATGAGTCAGAAATATTTCAATAAAATCAAACTTGAGAAATATGTACTACGATTTTAGGAAAAGTAAAATGATTCAAGATTCAAGTAATATTTTACATGTTATGTGTGGATAATGACTGATTTTTGTGCCCACCACTATGGGGGGGGGGGCATTTAGATTTACCCTTGTCCGTCCATCCTTCCGTACGAACCCAGAGGTACTTAAGTGACTTGGAGAACAATGGGTAACAGTAAATTCTCTTTGATCCTGTTCATTCCGTTTTTACTTGTGTGTCTTTTTTTAAGCCTTGTGTGACTAAAGATGGCCAAAAAGATCAAAGGAAAAGTCACAGAAGTACCATTTTGTGTGTACCTCCGTCTATCCGTCCGTCCGTTCCCTTTTTGTGTCGCACGTAGCTCAAAAAGCAATTGACCTAGAGTCATGAAACCCTACAGGAATGTTGATCAGCATGTGAAGTTGTGCACCTGGGTATTTTCATGTGGATATATATTTAGTATTTTTAGAGTTATTGCCCTTGACTTAATTAAAATTTGCAATTTCTGTCGCACGTAAAAAAAAAAATTTACACAGAGTCATGAAACCTTACAAGAATGTTGCTCAGCATGTGTAGTTGTGCACCTGGGTATTTTCGTGTGGATATTTTTAGTTTTTTTTTAATTATTGCCCTTGATTTAGTAAAAATTTCCAATTTTCAACTTGTTTTGCACGTAACTAAAAAGTATTTGACCTAGAGTCATGAAACCTTACAAGAATGTTGCTCATCGTGTGTAGTTGTGCATATGGGTATTTTTGTGTGGATATTTTTAGTATTTTCAGAATTATTGCTCTTGAGTTAGTAAAAATTTACAATATTTTACTTGTGTTGCACGTAACTCCAAAAAGTGTATGACCTGTAGGCCTGAAAGTTTGCAAGAATGTTGGTCAGCATGTGTACTTATGCACCTTGGGGTTTTCTTGTGGATTTATTCAGTATTTCTAGTTAAATATTTACAACTATATTTCTACTGCGTTACTAACGCTGTAAGGGCTATTTATGCATATTTTACAACTTTTTGGTAATTTATGAGGGTTGTAAGTGCCATTGACAATGTGCAAATTGCTTCATTTTGGATATTTCTTAATACATGTATTATACACGAAGGAAGGTAGTCTAGTACTGGTGTAACTCTCCAGGAACGATGGTTAGGAAACTACCCGCCTATATGACTGAAATACTGTTGGGAAAAGGCGTAAAATGAAACAAACAAAACAATATTATACATTCAAATACATTTTCAAAATTTTCATGAAAATTAGCGTGAATCTGGAGGCGTGCTGCTTTAAATAATTTACAAATAAACATCAAAATGATAAGTACTAAGTAGGAAGTGTCTTATTTATAAACTGTTACATGTAATAGTTGTCTTTTTCATTTGTTTTCATGCCTTTTGACCCCAAAAAACTACATGTATGCAGCAGATTATATAGAGGATATTTGTTTAGTTCAGTGTAAGATCGGAATATATTTCACCGAGTGAGCACCAAAAGGTTTATTTCACGAGTGGCGCAGCCACGAGTGAAATATAAACTTTTGGTGTTCACAAGGTGAAATATATTTCGATCTTACACTAAACTAAACAAATTTTCTTTTTATTATATGCAAAGAAACGTTTTAAAAAGACATTTAACCTAATATTGAATGAAAAGCGCGCCAAATAATTATACAACGTGACGTCATTTACGACGTCACGTCATTAAGTTGGTACCCAGTACTGTGCACGCTTGTATTTCATTGAAACAACGTAAGGGGCTTAAATTCAAAACAGTGAAATTATCAAAGTGGTAATTTCACTGTTTCAAACAGTGAAATTACCAGTTTTATATCACTGATATATTTCTATAAACCACCGAAAAGCATGTAATAAAGAAGTTCAAACTTTGTCACTTATATTATCAATAGAATGCAAAAGAACCGTAACTCTGCCTTGCTTATTTTGGAGTTAGTGTCCCTTTTCAATTTTACACTGTTGACTTTGTCTTGGATATTACTGTGGAATACTGGAGGTATCAACAAGAAACTAAACCGGTAGATAGATCTCATTGAGACTTTGCCTTGTCTAATTTTGGAATTATTGCACTTTGAACTTTGTCTGGTACATAACTCTGAAACTACAAGAGGTATACATTTTGTGTCCAAAAACTATTTGTGCAGCATCACCCATTTCAACCGGCTCTTGTATTACATGATTTATAACGTTATTCCTCATGATTATCTATTTCATGGGATTAATTTGTATCTGTAGACACAATTGCTGTAATACTTATATTGTTGTATATTTAAGGTACCATCAGGATTGTTCATACCTAGTATGGCAGTTGGTGCTATCATGGGACGATTGATTGGTATTGGCATGGAACAACTAGTCATGTGAGTATTTACAAGTATATACATGAAATTTCACAGTGTATATTGATTTTAATTTTGTTAAAAGAGATACATGTACTATATCTTTTAAATTTGCCAACCTCTTGACAGTATTTTTTTTCCTAAAACTTAAAACTTAACAAAAATATACCAAATTGTGTAAGATATTTGTACATTGTCCTAATTCATGTAACGGTTTGATTGACATTTTGCAACATATTTGTTCCCGGTTCCTGATAGAGTAAGGCCTACTTTTGCAAAGTTAACACGCTTTATGTATGCTAGGTTACCTACACTTAGTATTTGTAGTTACAAGCTGAAACATACAATATATTTTCAGATTCTATAGAATATCAACATTAATCTGGAGGTGCGATGCCACAATTACTGAAGATTTATAGTCAATATTACATTCCTTATTTGCTATGAAAAAAACTGTTTACAAAAATACGTCTTTGTAACACGTAAACCACTGTAAGTTATTCCTGAGTGGATGGTCTCCTGTTAGAAGTCTATTTAATTAATCCTAAAGAATAGTACATAGAAAAACCACTCAGTCACAATTAGTGTGACTTCATGTGCTAATTTGTTCATCAAAGCGAAATGTGACTGTTGTAGCGTGACACAGAACTGTCTTACACACTGAAGATTGTTGCCTGGAAATATAATTACTGTAACATAAGTATACAGTTATGTTTGCGTAATGTTGTGTTTCTATGGTAAGATTGTGTGCCATGTGATAAATCTAATCTATCAAAGTCTGTGTTGCATTATAGACGCATCTTATATAAGTAATTTTTGTTCAGCATTTTCAGATTTATCTATGGCGCTACTTAATAACGCAATTACTATATTCGTATACCTGATTTTTCGGGTGACTTCCTATATGGCCTAGTTTTTTTGTATAAATGTCTTTGATTATCAAGAAATTAAGAAAGAATTATAATGAAATAATTCTGTATGATAAATAAATAAGTATTTCACGAACGAACATGCAGACTGTTTAATATACGGACTCCTAACATATTTATATCGTGAATTTAATTTTCTAAATTCAGGTATTTCTGAATTTACTCTAATTTTAGAGACGGCTTTTAAATCATTCTTGAAATAGGAACAGTTTATTCATGACTTTATCATGATTTTGTTTATTTGATAGACATTCCTTCCGTTTAATCATTATCATAACTTTATATTTTGAAAACATGTCATAACAACTTTTATTAATAGTATATTATTAAAGGCGCCACTAGTTTTGTAGGCAATTGTACAAGGCCATTTAGAGCAAACAAGTCTCTTATGTTTGAAATCTCGTCTTGAAAGCTAAAGAGATAAGAGATAATATTACTATATTACCGATCAACGATGTTCTATAAAACCAATGACAATTAGTTTTCTTATTATTTTCCGGTTTGTTGTAGGTTTTTATTGCATAATTTCGGGATTTGAAGATAGATTTCTACAGCAACATTCAAATTGATTCATCGTGAAACGTGTAATATTTTGAATCAATGTGCTCATAATGTGTTTAGTGAATATTTATGTCGATAAGTTGTCATAATCTGACAATCCAATTGTAAAACCAGATTAACCAACTTGCAGATATCAATTTTATCAATTCAGTTTCTGTGGCAATTCTTTGCTGTGGTTTTACAATATATTGTTTCTTCATATTAATTTTCAGTCTTCATATTAGATGACGGATCTGTCATCCCAGAATAGGTGTTTGTTTATTCAGATCAAAAATATTTCGTTGTCCTTTCGTGTGCACATGTTTACTTGAAGTGCGTACAAAAGCATACAGAATGATAATTAAATACAGACAGTTCGAAAAGTAAAAGTACATTGTACAAAAACGTAATAATTCTTTTTAAATAAGCTTTGCAAATTCTGAAAATGGGTGATGCTTTAAGTGCAATGAAAACAAAGCTGCCATGCAGTTGAATATCACAGATCTTATTTTACTAAGTCTGTTCGTCATATTAATTTGCCGTCTTAATATTAGATGACAGGTCTGTCATCCCAAAATAGATGTTTGTTTAATCAAATCAATTTACGTTTGTACATGTTCCCTTGAAGTGCGTACAAAAGCATGAAGAATGATAATTACACAGACAGTTCAAAAAGTAAAAGAAGAACTGTAATTACGAACGTTGTACAAGTACGTAATAATGAATTTTAAAAATTCAGAAAATGGGCGATACTAAGAGTGCAATGAAAACAAAACTGAAAGTTGAAAATTACACACTCGGTTTTATTGCGTCAATGAGAAATAAAGAACACTGCAACATCTCTCACCCTCCTAGCTACGGCTTAAGCGTGTCCTATTCTCAACAAAAAAATCTGACCACATCGGACTAGAAATAATATAACTACACTGAGATGTTGTACATGCAACTTTTACAGCCATCACACATCACTAAGCTCCTGTGCTATGATAAATTGGTGATTTCTCGAAAGCAGTGAAAATTAAAATAAAATCGCAGACCCGATTATATTGAAGTTTGTTAATTGTTGAAGACTTAAATATTTCATGTAATAATATTTTAGAATGCTGGTAGTAGTATATAAATGTTTGTGAAGTTATGTGTACTTTATAGGATGGTGCTTTTCTGAACTGAAGATTTTATCAAATAACAATATGTTTCCCTGATACAAAAGTAGAGCTTCTTGACCGAGAGTATATAATTTTGTTATATTAATGTATTCAAGTCAAAGACCTTTGGTAAATAACAAAATATAACAATCCAATCAGCAGAAATATTTCTTTTCAATCAGTAAATAAGGACATGAAGTGGCGTAAATTGCGATTTTGTTCTGTAAGTAGACACAAATTGTATACACTCTTTAGAAGAAAAATCCACAAGGAAATACCAATTTGTTGCTTACGGTTAAGGTGATTTCTGTTTTACATTCGAAAAAAAAAGACAAAATGGTTTTCTGGTAAAGATTGTACTTAAAACCAGAAAAAAATCTTTTCACTTTAACTTATTGTTAATAAAGGTTGACTCGACAATGTTTATATGAGTTTTGATTTTAACTGGTTACATGTATCTTATAATGCTATTTTTTGTTTTTTTTTCGAGTAAAGGTTATCTATGAAAAACAAATATTTTATGAAGCCGAAACTAATATGTTAGGATTATTATAAAACTATCCTGTTCTTGACTCTTTACCAGGATTGCAAGAGGCGCTTTTTCGATCATAGTTTAATCTATGGAAATCCAATGGAGTTTATTTCAGTACACTTGTTATATATTCCTTAAGTATGTTTTAGCAAACTATAAATGTTTATCGACGCAGCTAAATAAACGCTTTTGTTTTAAATATGATAAAATATATCATTTTATTGCATAGTGTGATGCATCTGTGGAAATCATATTTCATAGACTTATTTTCTATTCAAACTAATTATAAAGAGTGCCTGAAAATAAAATCCCGGCATTTTGATGTATATTGACGATTACAACAAGCTCTTTTACGGTATTAGTTTGTATTATTCTTGACAGCATACTTTTCAAACTAGGTCAATAAACATATTTTTTTCAGGTACCATGACGTATATTTCCGAATCGTCTTCCGTTTATAGTCAGAAAGAAATGTCATACTAAAGAAATGTTCACAGGAGTCATCCAATAAGTTAACATTTTATCATTTGTTTGTATACCAAAAACAGTTTAATGTAGAGAAATGCAAATATTCTGTGTTTTTATTAATGTTTTAAATTCCTCTTGCAAAAGAGATAAACAAGAGGGCCATGATGGCCCTAGATCGCTCACCTGACCCATCAAACTCATCCAAACAATTACCTAGACAAGCATTCTGACCAAGTCTCATGACAGGTGAGTCAAAAATGTGACCACTACAGTGTTAACAAGGATTATCCATATTTGAGCAGTGTGACCTAGTTTTTTTATCCTGGTGACCCATATTCAAACTTGACCTAGAAATCATCAAAACAACTTTCAGACCAATTTCCAGGATACTTGGATCAAAACAGTAGCAACTAGAGTGTTAACAAGATTTTTCTATTTTTAGCTCTGGTGACCTAGTTTCACATGCGATTTCAAACTCATCCGAGCAATTACCTAGACAAGCATCCTGACCAAGTTTGATGATAATTGAGTGGAAAATGTGACCACAAGAATGTTAACAAGGTTTTTCCATATTTGGGCGGTGTAACCTAGTTTTTCATCCAAGATGACCCATGTTTAAACTTGACTTAGAAATCATCAAAACAAACTTTCAGACCAATTTACAGAATATTTGGATCACAACAGAAGCCACTAGAGTGTTAACAAGATTTTTCTATATTTAGCTACTGTGACCTAGTTTTTCATCCGAGCTGACTCATGTTCGATTTAATCACAGCAATGACCTAGAAAAGTTTTCTGACCAAGTTTGATGACAATTGAGTCAAAATTGTGACCACTAGAGTGTAAACAAGGTTTTTCTATTTTTAGCTCCTGTGACCTAGTTTTTCATACGAGATGACCCATGTTCGAACTAATCTGAGCTATCACCTAGACAAGCATCTTGCCAAGGTTGATGATGATTGATGCAAAAATGTGACCGCTAGAGTGTTAACAAGGTTTTTCTATTCTTAGCTCCGGTGACCTACTTTTTCATCCGAGTTGACCTATGTTCGAACTCATCCGAGCTATCACCTAGACAAGCATCCTGACCAAGTTTGATGATGATTGAGACAAAAATGTGACCGCTAGAGTGTTAACATGGTTTTTCTATATTTAGCTCTTGTGACCTAGTTCTTCATTCGAGATGACCCATGTTCGATCTCATTCGAGCTATCAACTAGATAAGCATCCTGACCAAGTTTGATGATGATTGAGGCAAAAATGTGACCGCTGGAGTGTAAACAAGGTATTTCTTTTTTTAGCTCCGGTGACCTAGTTTTTCATCCGAGATGACCCATGTTCGAACTCACCCGAGCTATCACCTAGACAAGCATCTTGACCAAGTTTGATGATTGATGCAAAAATGTGACCGCTAGAGTGTTAACAAGGTTTTTCTATTTTTAGCTCCGGTGACCTACTTTTTCATCCGAGATGAGCCATGTTCGAACTCATCCGAGCTATCAACTAGACAAACATCCTGACCAAGTTTGATGATGATTGAGGCAAAATTGTGACCGCTAGAGTGTTAACAATGTTTTTCTATTTTTAGCTCTTGTGACCTAGTTTTTCATCCGAGATAACCCATGTTCGAACTCATCCGAGCTATCACATAGACAAGCATCCTGACCAAGTTTGATGATGATTGATGCAAAAATGTGACTGCTAGAGAGTTAACAAGGTTTTTCTATTTTGAGTTCCGGTGACCTTGTTTTTCATCCGAGATGACCCATGTTCAAAGTCATCCGAGCTATCAACTAGATAAGCATCCTGACCAAGTTTGATGATGATTGAGGCACAAATGCGACCGCTAGAGTGTTAACAACTAAATATGAACGGACGACGGACGACGACGGACGACGGACAATCATCGATCCTAAAAGCTCACCCTGAGCATGCTCAGGTGAGCTAAAAAAGCGGAAAAAATAGAATTAAATTACCATAGAAATAATTCGTTTTGTTAAATATATTGTTTATTGTATTGATTATGTTTTGAAATATATGAAATTCAAAATGTTGAAAAATGTTTTCACATTGACTGCAGGCCTACTAAGTATTGGCCATTAAGTTGTTACATACTAAAATGTTTTTATATTCTAGGGCAGTTATTCCCAAAAAAAACTAGGTGACCCCATATTTTTCACTCGAAAAGTTGAAAAAATCATGCAAATTTAAAATATATTCTTTAATACAGTATTCATTCTTTCTATAAGGATATATGAAATTTGTAGCTAACGAAAACTGTCATATTACAAGGGGAAATAACATCTACTTTCTTTCTAAAATATTTTTTAGTTTTGGCCCTAAGTTAAAAACTTGCTATGCTCATCAGATGTCTGAAGAGTTAAACATCTTAAACATTTATTTATTAATCTCAATTAATTTGGTGAAATGCACAGCGGACGAAACAACACTTATTAAAGTGAATAAGTGGTTAAAACCAATAAAATCGTTCAATTTTTTAAATTCTTTAATACATATACCAACTTAACTTTTAAAATCAGAGAATCATACTCTCATTGTACATATTTTTAAGCACAAATTAGGCCTTTGTTAAGTCAGTGTTTATTCCATAAAATCTGTGGCGCCAGACATATATAGTATTGTCACGATCTAGGCACGTGACGTTGCTGTCTTCACCGTATAATTGGCTATGTTGATAAAATATGTCACAATCTGGGCACGTGAAGTTACTAACTTAGTCGAATAAATTCTAAGTCTTGATTATAGACTTATTATAATATGTCACGCTTTGGACATGTATCACTGCTGCTGCTATGATGAATATATATTGGGTTCAATTAAACTATACCTATTATTTATAGTCATACATCACAAAGGAGAAAGTCGTTGTAAAGTTTATAACTTTTAATAAAGCACTTAGCTCAACAATTATAAATCAATAGTAAAACATGAAATATTTCTAACGTATTAAAATCAATTCCTAATGTTCTTCACAGATTGATAATGTAATCATACAATTCACACAAGAGAAGTCAATTAATAATGTAATCATGCAATTCACACAAGAGAAACTCATTTGATAATTCACACAAGAGAAATTCACTCTTTAATTAAATATACTTATTATTAATATATCTAGTTGCTTTTAATCAGAAATATCACTTAAAACTTGTGTTAACTATTCCTAATAATTGTTGCCTTAAGAGTTAAATAATTCTCAACGCTTTCCTAATTGTCAACTTTCTAATTTTGATAACAGCATAAACGACTTTTCACAGTTAAAAATACGCGCGAACAAAATGGCGCACCAGTGAACCGTGATAAAACAGCAGAAATGTTTATCACTGACAATTACAAAATATGTATAAATATCTGTTTAAAAATGTAACAGCTTATCAAAACTCTGAAGTGAATAAAAATGTTTATCTAGATAAAATAGCCCGCTTACATTTAGTGTAAAATTAATTTTATTAAGGCTAACGGAAATTTAACCGAGCGTAGCTTTACGTTAGAAATTCTGACTTATGACTCCCCGAAATGCGGCAATCCCAGCCTATTTATACTAAATCTGCAACCGCAACCTAAATGCACCCCAAAAACTGACTGATCACCCCAGAAAATGGTTGCAGGTTAATGCACCCCAAAAATAGTCTGCTTGCAACCAAAGTGCACCCAAAGAAATGGTTGATCGCCCGTAAAATTGGTTGCAGTCTTAGAGAATTTACAGAGACTGATTTACAAGAAATAATGGCTATCTCGGTAAAGCCTACGCTACTGGTTTAAAGTAGAGACTATATAACAGTATCATGTACCTGAGACAGGTTTAAATTATCGATTTTCCTCTTGTACATAGTAGATTTACGCTTGGTAACCAACAACAATACCACAATGCACTGCGAATAACATGGCGTCTATGTAAAACTAGTGAAATGTGTTTACAACAATTCCTAACATTTCGAGATAAATACATGGATTTAAATCAAGTTACATGATGCTAAAGGAACACAAGACTTTGCTCATATAGTGCAATAATGCTTCAGCGCAATTTTAAAGGATTTACACATGGAAATAAACAAACAATTGAAAATATACATGTCCGAAAAATTCGGATACATATTCAGACTGAAATAAAGGATCAATAAGGATTTCCACAAGCATGTACAGGCTAAACTAGTATATAAGCTACTTGTATGAGTGTATGTTTTGTCATTCTAAAGCGAAATATGCCTCATCTTGTGATTTATAGCTGGTTATATCACCAAACATGTTTGTCAAGAATTAATGAAATATGCCTAATGTCAAAGTACCAAGGTGGGTAAGTATACATATTTTAAACTTGTAGAACTCTACAATACCCCCTTGTTTCTATGGCTAAACTCCTGTTGCCATACCAATAATATGACTTGAACTATATCAAGACTTGAAAAATAACACTTGCATAATATAAATTAACTTAAAGTTCTTCGCACTTTTGACGCGTAAAATTTTAACATCATAAAAAAACAGTCCATCTTAAACACACCGAAATTATTTAAGGTTCAATGTCTTTTGTATTGTCACATGCGGTATATTTTTTTATTTAACACTACAGTTTGTTCACAATATTAAAAGTCCTGATAAAATTTTAAACAGTTCGTTTTTTCACAATACTTAAGGAAACGTCTCCATTGATGATCGTGTTCTAAGAATGACCCTTATCCTACCCTCTCGATGCCTTACAACCTTGACTAGCATCGAGAGGGCCCGCTTAAAGTTTGCGGGCGACTTTACCCCACCCCACTGCCCTGAAAATTTAAAAAAGGGCCCTGTGCCCCGGACTCCCCCCAAGGGCGAGCTTTAACACCCAAATTTAAATTTGGGTAAAAAGTTACAGAAAAACCCAACCCCTGTTTTTAGATGGCTTAATCTTCTTTCTCACTTTTTCCTCTTTACCTGGTGAATGACACTCTTTAATGGCTCTCTCTTTTTACTAGTGTCTATCTCTCCTTGCCCGCTATTCCTCTGTTCTATCACTGCATTCTCCTTGTTGTTATTGATATCTTCATCACCCTCTATTGATGTTTCCCCTCTAGATCTTGATGCTATTGTTCGCTCCATTTTCGTCAATTTCCTCTCGATCCTTTCGAGTTCCCCAGCGATCTTCAAGGAGGCCTTCTCTGAGCATCGTGCGGCACGAGTCTGGTCATCCAATGACTTGCAGATCATTTTCGCAGCTTCCATTATGGCCTCAGCTGTGGTCAACTCATTCTTCTGTTGGAACTCTATGTTCAACGGGTTCTTCCCTTTGTTGCTTTGGGGTACTTTGCATGACTGCGTCACTCTTTCTTTTGCGGTTTCCCTTTCTACTGTAGCTGATGTCTCCTCTGTTCCACCAGACCCTACTAACTGCTTACTAGGAACTTCCTGCTGCACGAGAACAGGTTCGACCCTTGATTTCTTTGCTGGTGGGTGGTTGTTTGTACCAAAAGCTTCCTGGTATAGAGGGTCGTATACATCAGTCACTTGGAGCTGAACTTCATCCTGCACAGGAGTTCCTAATGATGACCTTGCTGATGCATTTGGTGTGAACAGAAGCTGGTCAATACTGATATCCATATCTTGGACGGTCTCTTGCTTTTGGCGACTCGCACTTACACCTACAGCTGGGTATGACAGGTTGGTAGTGATACCAGTTGAACCCTGCGCCTCATTTACATTAACAATTGGGCACTCCAAGTCATCCGTTAGTAGGTTAGGCAGCTGAGGAATACCCTGTGCCATCTCAGACTGTTCTGCCGATCTCTGAGTCAATGGAAGCTTGGCCTTTTGTGCCACATACCCTTGGTGGTTCGATGTAATGGGCAGTCTCGGGCTTGGAGTATTGAGTCGTCTGGAACTGTTAGGCTGCATCCTTGTAGTTCTGTCTGCCTGATCCAACGTCTGACCTATAGAGGTTTGCATCATAAGGCCTCTGTTTGAACCCACACTAACATCTGGAATATGCAGTACCCCAGAGGGAAAAGTGGAGACAACTGTGGAGTAGGTACCAGTTGTACCTGTGACTAGAGGGAAACCAGCAGACACCTTGCGTTGACTAAGCTCTAACTGCATAGGAGCTGGTGGGAGACCTGAACCCAAGTGCTGTGTCTGCGGAAACGACGGCAACTGTGCTGCTAGCGTCTGAGCCTGTCCCATACATGACATGTTACCGGTTGCTCTCTTCGGCGCCCCAACAAGGTTGTGGTTGTCGTCTGTGACAAGCCACCGTGGAAGAGTTCTACCATCTGCCACAACCACATCCTCATCGTCTTCGTAGAGGCCCTCGCTGTCGTCTGGGTTACCCTCAGGTGTTCCCTTACTCTGCCTCGCATACCACCGTGCTGACTCTTCCTGACCGAGTTGTGCCATATCTTCGTCTCCTACCCAATAAGGTTCTGCGGCTTTCACCAGAACCTCAGTGTAGTCCGGGGTTCCCATCAGTACCTCCTTCTCTTTGTGTCTCGAGTAACGAGTGAGATGATTCTGAAGGGACTGCCTGTCCGTACACCTGAAGAGGCAGAATGTACAATGGTAAGGTGCCCTAGCAAGTGGCACATGATCCTTCAGAATGTGTGAAATCATACGCCCTCTCCTATCGATCTTATAACAGTGCTTGCATTGGTATGCCCTGCCACGTCTTCTATATAATGACAACGTCATCCCTGCCTGCAAAATACAAAGAATAAAAGGCTCTAAGAATTCAGCTGACACCCTTAATCTCACGGTCACTGGTGAACCTGGAGCTTGATTTCCTACTAATGCGTGTTCACATGTCAACGCGTGTAACGCTTATATTGGCGGCATAGCTCGATTATACTAAATCTAAAACTTCTATCGACTCAATGCGATTCCATAAATACCACAATGTCGCGCAATAAAATCCTAATTGTTACTAAAATCTGATCCGTGTCTCACGGTTAACCGCACTTCTTGACTTACCACTAGCACAATGTATGCTTTTTGACTAAGCAACCATAATTAATGAGTTCAATACAGACTTTGTTTTAAATACAAAAGGTCATCTCTAATAAATCACCTATAATTGTTTTTAGGCAATGCGCCCATCTAAAATAAATGTTTCTATGTCTGTTGCTAGGCAACAATTTTTCTCTAGGTTAAACAAAAATGTTATCACGTCAAAGTGACAAACAAGTTCACATTTCAGAAGATTTATTAATACGAGTAAACAACACAGCAAATCCATAATCATATACAAGTTATTATAGTTTACAAAACAATAGAAATCAACACGGATTGCATAACACATACAACATGCTTTATCACACAAAAATGCACCGACTGAACTATTGCTGTTCACCGGGCTTGCCCTTAAATTTTGTCACTAGTTGTCTGGCCCATCTAGGTGGGTTCACTCCTTCGTACAGCTTAAGTTTGTTATGATGAACAATTCTTTCCGTTCCCTTGCTATCAAGTTGTAAGACAAAGTTTATTTTTGACAGCTTCACTTTGATCACATAAGGGCCATCATATGTCTTTTCGAGTTTTGGTGCGATTCCTACTTTCTTGGTCTCATGTAGGTACCAAACTAGGTCACCGACATTGTAATCTGTAAAAAACATTTTCGCGTCATATATTTCTTTGTTTCTTTTTGCGTTCAAACCAAGGTGTCGCCTTGCTACCTCATGGGCGTGCAACATTTTCTCTTTGAGGCCAATGACATAGTCTGAGAGGTTCCCTGTGTTTTGATTCACTTCTTTTACGTGTTCAAATATTAAGTCAGCTGGCATACGAATTTCTCGGCCAATGGCGAGTAGATTTGGAGACATTTTGGTGGCTTCATTCGGTGTCGACCTATATGCACCCACCAGACAACCTAAGTTGAGGTCCCATTGACTCTGCTCCCCGACAAGATATGCTTTAACCATCGCAACTAGTGTTTTTACAAATCTTTCTGCTTGGCCGTTACCCCTAGGATTCCTGGCACTACACCTTGACTTCTTTATTTGCAGCATAGAGCACAAGGACTTAAATACTTTGCTCTCAAACGTAGGGCCTTGATCAGAGTGAAGCACCAAAGGCGTACCCCACCTTGAAATGATTTCATTCAGTATGCGCGAAGCGCATTCTTCTGCCGATTGATTGGGCACAGCAATGACCTCTGCGTACTTCGAAAAGTGGTCAGTCAGCACCAATACATATCTGTTATTGCGAGGGGTTACTGGGAATGGACCAACATAGTCGACAGCTAAAAGGTCCCCATGGCGCTCCTGCGGCAAGCCTACCAAGTGGAGCTCTTGGTGGCTTTTGCGGTTTCCTGTTTGCTGCGCAAACATCGCAACGTTGGATATAAAGTCTTATATCCTCTTTCATTCGAAACCAATAGTAGTGTGTATGGATGCGAGCTTTTGTCTTCTTTATTCCTAGGTGTCCTCCGACAAGTGAGTCATGAGCTTGTTGCATTATAGTTTGTATATGACAACGTGGTAAGATCATCTGCATATATTTATCGGTGCCGTCTCTTTTGTCGAATGCCTTGTACAGCACACCGTTCTTCAAGACCAAAGCATCCCAGAGTATCCAATAGTGTCTTACAGCTGGACTTTTTACCGTCATGGCTTCGCTTGTTGGCTTTTCTCCGGCTTCAAGTGCTTCGATCAGCATTACAATATCAGGATCTTGTCTCTGTGTTACGCCAACATTTTCTGGTAAATGAAGGCTAAGCCAGTTGTCCCCTCTTCGGTCTCTATTGACCTCCTTTGTACTAGCCTTGTCTTCACTACCGTGCTCAGTTGAGGTGCTGGCACCTTCATTTACCTTTCTTAAGTTATCTATTTTGTTCCCATTGGCAGTACAGGTATCCACATTTGTCTTAGCCAACATTTCTGTGGCTCTTCTGCGACACTTGTCACATGGGCCACATTTAAGGGGCTCGCTCATGTCCACATTACTACAACTGCAATCTCTTGGGTTCTCACATCTGGACAAGGCATCACAGTGCCCCTGCTGTCTTCCTGGTCGGTATTGTATGCTAAAGTCGAAAGGAGCAAGGATTTCTATCCATCTTGCAATTTTTCCATTAGGCTCTTGCAAGCTGAAGAGCCAGGTCAGGGCCTTGTGGTCGCTTCGGACAATGAACTTGCGTCCTAAAAGGTACTGTCTGAAATACTGGACAAAAAACACAATGGCTAACAATTCTTGTTCTGTAACGCAATAGTTGCGTTCAGCCTTGTTTAATGACCTACTTGCATAGGAAATAACACGCTCTCGACCCCCTTGTTCCTGTTGAAGCACGGCCCCTATTCCGTGCCCCGACGCGTCTACATCAAGATAGAATGTGCCGCCGTCGTTTAATGGGTACCCCATGACATCTGGACTTGTCAATATATCCTTCACTTTATTAAAAGCCTCCTCGCAAGCTGCATCCCAGACGAATATACTTTCTTTTTTCGTGAGATCTGTCAGTGGTCGCACTATTTTTGCATAATCCTTTACAAATCTACGATAGTATGATCCCGTGGCTACAAATTGTTTCACTTCTTTAGCATTTTGAGGCCTTTGCCACTGAACAATCTTCGCAATATTAGTGGGGTCAGGGCTGACTCCCTTGCCTGACACTACATGTCCCAAGAATATGACTTCGGTCTGCAATAACTGGCATTTCTCTGGTTTGAGCTTCAGGCCAGCATCACGGATCCTCCCAAGAACTTCATCCACATTGCATAGATGTTGTTCAAAGTCAGGGGCAAACACTATTATGTCATCTATGTACACAAGGCAAGTGATCCATTGTAGTCCTTGGAGAGCCAACTCCATTGTGCGCTGAAATGTACTGGCTGAATTTGACAAGCCAAACGGCATCC
This sequence comes from Ruditapes philippinarum, assembly GCF_026571515.1. NCBI lineage: Eukaryota > Metazoa > Mollusca > Bivalvia > Venerida > Veneridae > Ruditapes > Ruditapes philippinarum. The sequence goes on from NW_026867059.1 coordinate 86,358, forward strand.
TTGTCATCTCGTACTGGCCATATTTGCTCACAAACGCACTCTTTGGAATATCTTCTGGTTTCAGGGGTATTTGAAAATACCCGCTGGTCAAGTCGAAACTGCTGAACAAGCTTGATCCTGATACCGCATCTAGGCAGTCCTGAATGCGGGGCAACGGGAACCCATCTTGCTTGATTAAGCTGTTGACTTTTCGGTAATCAACACACGGCCTAACTGCTCCAGACTTCTTCCGAACTAGTACAATTGGGCTTGCCCATGGCGACGTACTTTCCCTGATCACACCTTTTTTTATAAGATCGTCTATTGCTTGTCTTTCTTCCTTCGCAAAAGCGAAAGGAACGCGACTCGGTCTTTGACGAATTGGTTTCGCATCCCCTGTATCTATTGAGTGCTCAGTTAGGTGTGTAAGACCAATGTCCCACTCATCTTTTGAAAACGTGTCGCTGTACTTGACGAATAGACCTGCAACAGCTTGCTTTTCGACTTCTGATCGACCCTGTGTTGACTTGTCGAAGAGTTCTTTTAAATGCCCGGGCACTTCGCTTTCGATGGCTGCTTTGAATGGCAATCGTCTAGTATTTTCTTGTCTATGTACGGTGCTAACTCTACGGGTTCGGTTGAAATTAACTAGTTCATTTGGATTTTCTCTTTCAGCGATGGTATTCAAAACAAGTTCAATTTTCTCCGCCCGTCCTACTTCCGCGTCTTGTCTTAGGGTCACAGTATGAGAAAACGGATTCAATACTCTTACCTTGCAAGTGGTCGATGCATTGATGTCTACCAGCACAGATGCCATTAAAATGTGATACCTTCCTACAAATTGTTCGGTTGGTTCTATAATGTACTTCCCATTCTGATCGTGATCATCGCCTTCATTCCTTTCAACGTACACATCTACGAGGGCTTCTGTCCTACCCGGAATTTGCGCATCATCAGCCATCACTACTCGCTTAATTGTATGGCTTCGCCCTACTTGAAAGCAAGGGATTTCTATTCCATCCAAGATGATTTTATTCTGGCTAAGTAAAATGTCGGCTCCTTGGCTACCCCCTCAAGGACATCATAGCCCAATAATGCCTCATCCTCTATGTCGGCAACTACAGCCTCTATGGACCTTGAGTGCATCCCCAGGCGAATAACAAAATGTCCTTTCCCACACTCTTGGATTGGCAACCCACCAGCGCCTACTAGGCATGATGAACTCTCTAACTTTGGCTGTTTCTCAACAGCAATCTTATTGTAGACCTTCGTGGATATGACCGTTCTGGAAGCCCCTGTGTCGGCAGTGAATATTATGGGTACATCTTCCACCAAACCTTTAATGTACACCCCACTACTCATGCCCCTACACTGCTTCACTCTTGTCTTATCCTCTATCTCCTTTGGTCTTCGTTTTTCGAGCTCATCCCCAATGCCATCTTTCAAGGTTGCCTCTAAAAAATCATTTGCTTTCAATTTGTTCCGGCCTTCAACATTTCCTACATCCTGTTGGACCGCCCTTTGGCCACAAGAGCCGGTCCCTTGTAGTTTAAAGGTTTTCTCTCATGTTCCGATTTGTCGCTCTGTTGGTGTCCACCCTTGTCATTCTGACGGTCTGACTTCTCTGGGCAGTCGCGCGCAAAATGTCCAAGTTTGTGGCAACTAAAACATTCTATTTCGCCCTTATTTTGTCTTCGTGGCTTGCTCTCGACAAAATGATTCTCCACCTTTTGCAGTCGGTGTAAAATTGATTTTAAGATTGCCTTTTGCTCATCATCATTTGTCATTTCTTTCGCTAGGCCTGTGTCATGCGTATTATTTTGCCGCTTGTACGAAATCTTAGGTTTCTCGACATGTGTTTGTTTTATCTCTCTCCCAGGTTCACCTTCATCTGTTGTTATCCTTGTTTCGCTAGCCCATCTGATATTTTCTTTTGACCTCCGGTCCCTAAGATTACGCGTGTGAATATAGCTCACCACCTGGAATACCGCATCATCTATAGTCTCAGGTTCCTTGTTGTACTCAACCTCAAACCGAATGTCCTCATCTCTTAATCCATCCAAGAAGCGTCTGACCAAGTCTTCATCCCTTGTCTTTCGATCACGGAAGCCGTGTGCTTTGTCGTACAGCACTTTCAACTCTGCCGCATATTCTTCTGCCGTCTCTCCTACCTTTTGAGATCTCCTACTGAATCGAGAGGCATACAGTTTAGGGGTTTCTATGACCCTGTATCGATTGTTCATCTCTGTTTTAAGCACACTGTAGTTTCGCAAGGCTGCAGGGTGTAATTGCGAAAAAACAAACTCTGCTGCTTGACCTTCCACTTTTGGCAGGAGTTGATCCAGTTTGTCATTCTCATTCCACCCCATTCTCTCTGCAATCGTTTCAAAGCGAGTGATCCAAACCACCCAATCTTCCTTTCCAGTGAAAGATGGAAACTTTACATGATTGGCATCTCGGGAACCTCTGTGCATGTAGTTGGGTGGTGTGCTATTGCAGAAATCGCCCCTGCTATATCTAGCATCTGGCATATAGGAGTTAAAGGCCTGGTTGTCATTTCTGTCATAAACATTGTTGCGCGGGCCATACAAGTATTCATTGCTAGGCAATCTTCTATTTTGAGGCTGGTTTCCATGGCAACGGAATTCATCCCTCACCAGGTTAACGTATGGGTCACTGTTTATTGGTGGTACAGCTGTCCCCGTAATTGCCCCAGTAAGGCTTGGATCTGACCTATGACCCCTAAAAGACTGTTGGTTTGATAAATCATTTTCCCTACTACCAGTCCCGTAAGCCCTGGGCCGAAATGATTCAGCGTTAGGCGACAACTGTCTATTTTCTGGCATCGCCTTATCATTCCGAGCATTGTGTTCAAATCTTCTGGTTTCGGTTGAACTCTCAACCTGTTTGGGCTGCTTGAGCTCCCGAAGCTCACTTACTACCTCTTTAAGGAGACTTGTCATGCCACTCACCATCTCGACCATTTGACCAATAGCTTTTACGCTACTATTGTCTTGCTCACAACCAGATGAAACGGAACTATTGCTTATTAATGACATCACCTCTGACCTTTCATCAGCTGTCAAAGCTTCCTGTTGTTCGTTTGCCTCCTGAACTTCTTCGTCTGGTATGAAGGAAATTATACCCTCGCTATCGACTGGCACTGGGTTGTTCATGTCACCTCTCTATTGCCTCTAAAATAAATCTTAGCGTGAACTCGATACTGTAATTTCTACAGATCCAACTAGGCTGCCACCATAAAATATGTCACGATCTAGGCACGTGACGTTGCTGTCTTCACCGTATAATTGGCTATGTTGATAAAATATGTCACAATCTGGGCACGTGAAGTTACTAACTTAGTCGAATAAATTCTAAGTCTTGATTATAAGACTTATTAAAATATGTCACGCTTTGGACATGTATCACTGCTGCTGCTATGTTGAATATATATTGGGTTAAATTAAACTATACCTATTATTTATAGTCATACATCACAAAGGAGAAAGTCGTTGTAAAGTTTATAACTTTTAATAAAGCACTTAGCTCAACAATTATAAATCAATAGTAAAACATGAAATATTTCTAACGTATTAATATCAATTCCTAATGTTCTTCACAGATTGATAATGTAATCATACAATTCACACAAGAGAAAGTCAATTAATAATGTAATCATGCAATTCACACAAGAGAAACTCAAATGATAATTCACACAAGAGAAATTCACTCTTTAATTAAATGTACTTATTATTAATATAACTAGTTGCTTTTAATCAGAAATATCACTTAAAACTTGTGTTAACAATTCTTAATAATTGTTGCCTTAAGACTTAAATAATTCTCAACGCTTTCCTAATTGTCAACTTTCTAATTTTGATAACAGCATAAACGACTTTCCACAGTTAAAAATACGCGCGAACAAAATGGCGCACCAGTGAACCGTGATAAAACAGCAGAAATGTTTATCACTGACAATTACAAAATATGTATAAATATTTGTTTAAAAATGTAACAGCTTATCAAAACTCTGAAGTGAATAAAAATGTTTATCTAGATAAAATAGCCCGCTTACATTTAGTGTAAAATTAATTTTATTAAGGCTAACGAGAATTTAACCGAGCGTAGCTTTACGTTAGAAATTCTGACTTATGACTCCCCGAAATGCGGCAATCCCAGCCTATTTATACTAAATCTGCAACCGCAACCAAAATGCACCCCAAAAACTGACTGATCACCCCAGAAAATGGTTGCAGGTTAATGCACCCCAAAAATAGTCTGCTTGCAACCAAAGTGCACCCAAAGAAATGGTTGATCACCCGTAAAATTGGTTGCAGTCTTAGAGAATTTACAGAGACTGATTTACAAGAAATAATGGCCATCTCGGTAAAGTCTACGCTACTGGTTTAAAGTAGAGACTATATAACAGTATCATGTACCTGAGACAGGTTTAAATTATCGATTTTCCTCTTGTACATAGTAGATTTACGCTTGGTAACCAACAACAATACCACAATGCACTGCGAATAACATGGCGTCTATGTAAAACTAGTGAAATGTGTTTACAACAATTCCTAACATTTCGAGATAAATACATGGATTTAAATCAAGTTACATGATGCTAAAGAAACACAAGACTTTGCTCATATAGTGCAATAATGCTTCAGCGCAATATTAAAGGATTTACGCATGGAAATAAACAAACAATTGAAAATATACATGTCCGAAAAATTCGGATACATATTCAGACTGAAATAAAGGATCAATAAGGATTTCCACAAGCATGTACAGGCTAAACTAGTATATAAGCTACTTGTATGAGTGTATGTTTTGTCATTCTAAAGCGAAATATGCCTCATCTTGTGATTTATAGCTGGTTATATCACCAAACATGTTTGTCAAGAATTAATGAAATATGCCTAATGTCAAAGTACCAAGGTGGGTAAGTATACATATTTTAAACTTGTAGAACTCTACAATATAAGTGTTAATTACTAAGCATTTACAAAATTCAATTGGCAAATAACTGCACATACGATTTACCAAATAGAAAACGAACTTTATTAAGATTCATTTGAAAATACTGCATACCTATTGGATAGATATATTTTTTTAAACCCTAAATTTGATTAATGCTGGCAAACATTGACTTGTCCTTATTTAAACAACTTAAACGAAACAAAAACGTTAAGTTTGCTTGAAAAATCACCATTCAAAGTGATTATGTAATCAAAGGAGTCATATACCTAACTAAAACAATACAAATATGTTAAATGTGCTTGTTTATTATGCGGATAAATTCAATAAGTTTTGGTACATGCTTAGTTTTTATGCATAGAAGATGCCCAGCTTCGATAATATGTATAAGTCATTGATGCCAACCAAATAAGCAGGGTTATATCACGACAGTGCTCCGGTATGCATTTTTTCTTTTTAACATTTTTTAATTTTCCTTTTTATACCCCGTTTGATTCATTTTACTTGTCTGCGTTCTGTCAGAAGGAGTACTTGATCTTTCAAGTTTGCACGCCTCCTGACAGTAGACAATTTTTGAAAACTTGAAACTTAACAAAAATATATCATATTGTGTAAGATATTTGTACATTGTCCGAATTCATGTAACAGTTTGCTTGGCATTTATCACTATACTTTTACCTGATTCCTGACGAGTAAGAAGTTTACACGTTTTATTTAGCTTTTTAACTAATAGTACTGTAAGTGTATTATGCTAGGTTACCTACACTGTTTGCTACTTACAAGCAAAGGCATACATTTGTAATTTCAGATCTCATAAATTGTCAACATGAATCTAGAGGTGTGATGTTTAACTGTTTGTCACGATAACTGAAATTTTATAGTCACTATTACAATCTTTATTTGCTATGAATAAGTGTTTACGTAAATACATCTTTGTATAACACGTAAATCACTCATAGCATGTAAATTATTCCTGAGTGGATCGTCTCCTGTGAGAAGTCTATTCAATTAATCCGTACAATAGTACATAGAAAAACCACTCAGTCACAATTAGTGTGACTTCATGTGCTAATTCGTTCATCAAAGCGAAATGTGACTGTTGTAGCGTGACACGTAAGTGTCTAATATACTGAAGATTGTTGCGTCGAAATATAATTATTGTAACATAAGTATACAGTTATTTTTGCATAATGTTGTGTCTCTATCCAAAGATTGTGTGCCGTGTGATAAATCCAATCTATCAAAGTCTGTGTTGCATTATAGACGCACCATAAAGTAGTAATTTTTGTTCACCATTTTCAGAATAATCTATGGCGCTACTCAATAACGCACTTACAATCACTATAATCGTATACCTCCTATTTCGGGTGACTCTATATGGCCTAGTATTTTTGTATAAATGTCTTTTTCAAGAAATCAAGAAAGAAATATAATAAACTAATTCTGTATGATTAAACAAATAATTCACGAACGAACATACCGGCTGTTTAATATACGGACTCCTGACATACTTATATCGTGAATTTAATTTTCTTAATTCAGGTATTTTTGACTTAAATCATTCTTGAAATAGGAACAGATTTATTCATGACTTTATCATGATTTTGTTTATTTGATAGACATTCCTTCCGTTTAATCATTTTCATAACTTTATATTTTGAAAACATGTCATAACAACTTTTATTACTAGTATATTATTAAAGGCGCCAATATTTTTGTAAGCAATCGTACAAGGCCATATAGAACAAACAATTCTCTTCTGTTTAGAATCTCGTTTTGAAAGCTAAAGAGATATTAACGATGTTTTAAGAGATTTTTCTATAAAACCAATGACAATTAGTTTTCTTATTATTTTCCGGTTTGTTGAAGTTTTTATTGCATAATTTCCGGATTTGAAGAAAGATTTCTACAGCAACGTGCAAATAGATTCATCATGACACTTGTAATATTTTGAATCAATGTGCTCATAATATGTGTAGTGCACATTTATGTCGTTTTCATTATTTTTAAATTGTAAAATAATCCTGTATTTGGTGTTTTTGCCGTAGGCATAGAAACCATTATGTTCACTCGGTCTAATTTCAAACAAATAGTTTACGTCATACGTCGTAAAATGTATTTCAGATAATATTGAGTTTGTCATTTCAAATTTATTTAATAACAGTTATAACTTTTGATTTTGTTCACTAATTAAGACTTTCGTCCCTGTCATATCTAATAATTAAATTTCGCTTAGATTTTCGACGACAGGGGAAAAAAACAACATTTTTTGTTGTAATGGTATCATGATGTAATTTTAATCGTTTAGTTTTCTTAATAATTACTTCGAACAAAACTAATGGATCTAAGTTGTCATAATTTGACAATCTAAATGTAAAACCAGATTAACCAAATTAGATATCATTTTATCAATTTATTTTCTGTGGCAACTCTTTGCTATCGTTTTACAATATATTGTTTCTTCATATTATTTTTCAGTCTTAATATTAGATAACAGATCTGTCATCCCAAAATAGATGTTTGTTTATTCAGATCAAATTAATTCGGTGTGTTTTCGTTTGTACATTTTCCCTTGAAGTGCGTACAAAAGCATGAAGAATGACAATTATACAGACAATTCGAAAATTAAAGGAAGAACTGTAACGTACATTGTACAAGTATTTAACTATGCATTAAGAATAAGCTTTAAAAATTCAGAAAATGGGTGATATTATGATTGCAATAAAAACAAAACTGAAAGTTGAATATTACACTCTCGATATAAAAGAGGCTATGGGAGAAAATGAAACTGGAAAAATTTCTCACCCCTTGAGCACCGGCTTTACCGGGTTTCAATCCTCAACAATTAAATTTGACACCATCGGACCAGAAATGATATAATTACACTAACACAATATACAGGCAACATTTACAGCCATCGCACATCACTTAGTACCTATATTATGATAAATAGGTGATTTCTCGAGAGCAGTGAAAACAAAAAAAAAAAATATTTGAAAATCGCAGACCTGCTTTTATTGAAGTTTGTTAATTGAAGATTGAAATATTTTCTAACATTTAGAATACGGTAGTAGTATAAATGTTTGTGAAGTTATGTGTACTTTACAGGATGGTGCTTTTCTAAACTGAAGGTTTCCCTGATACAAAAGTAGAACTTCTTGACCGAAAGTATATAATTTTGTTATATTTATAAATTCAGGTCAAAAACCTTTGGTAAATAACAAATTCTAACACTATCGGAAATTTTCCTATACAGACAAAGAAGGCCGAATGCGTGCATTATTCTACAACAATGCACTCGCCGTTCTTATTATCTCCCTGTGTATTTTCACATTGAGGGCGCCATTTTGTTTAAAAAATCTGATAAACAAAAACAATTTTTTTCGAATTTTGTTGTGAAAACTATCTAGAATGAAAGAAAATGGTCTAACTAAGAAAATTAATCCGAACACCAATATCTTTAATTCAGTCGTTAACGTTGTACAGGCGTTTAAAGTGTTGTTTACGTGACGTCACAATGTAGCGCCAAACAGCACGTGAAAAACAATCAAATCAAGTACAAATCATGTTGCAAACGAGTTAAGTTTTACATTTATTTCACTTTTAATAATTTGTATTTCGCTTGAAAAATTATAGAGTGAAATAAAATAATCAAACAAAGTTTTATCAACGTTTTCAAAATTCGTTATTCTCAAAATTTTTCTTCACACGGTAGATTTAACGACAGTTTTTTTTCAGCCCACTGGAACAGCCTTTAAAGAACGTTTCTATTGGAAACTCTGAGACGAAAACAAATTAAACCACCAAACATAAAGTCCAGCTTTAAAATAATAATTATATTTTTCTTGACGTGTTAGAATGGAAGTAGATATTAATTCTTCGTGCATTATTGTATAATAATGCACGGTTTTCGTTCAAATGTTTGTAATTAATCACTCAGGCCTATCGGCCTTCGTGATTATATTACTACGCATTTGAATTCAAACCGTGCATTATTCTACAACAATGCACTCAGAATTTATATCTATTTCCTAAATAACAATTCAATCAGCAGATATATTTCTTTTCAATCAGTAAATAAGAACATGAAGTGGCGTAAATTGAGATTTTGTTCAATAAGTAGACACAAATTGTATACTCTCTTTTGAAGACAAATCCACAAGGAAATAAATACCAATTTCTTGCCCACGTCAATGTTGAATGATTGATGGACCATACCATATTGAGATTATTTAGATAATTATATTAAAGTAGTCTTAAAATGAAATATATGCTATTTTGTTTGCACGGACAATATGTATTCTTGATTTAGGTGATTTCTGTTTTACATTCGAAAAAAGACAAAATGGTTTTTCTGATAAAGATTGTCGCTTAAAATCAGAATAAAAAAATCTTCACTTTGGATTTGTAATATTTTCGAATTAATATGTTGAAATTGTATCTAGTTATTTTACGGTATAAGTTTTGTATTATTCTTGACAGCATACTTTTATCAAACTGGGTCAATAAACATATTTTTTCCAATCACCATGACGTATATTTCCGAACCATCTTCCGTTATTGTTAGAATGTAATGCCATACTTTTAAAATGCTAGGTAGAAATATTCACAGGAGTCTCCCAAACACAGATAAGTTAACATTCGATTATTTGGTTAGTTTGCCAAAGAAGTAATGTAGTTTTGAATTGTGTCGCAAATGCCTCTTACAAAATAGATAAACAAGTCAAAATACGATATAAATAATTTGTCATGTTTTAACAATTGTACAGTTGCAAAGTTGTAAAAGGTGCAAAGCAGCACTAATTACCTCTACACAACAATATCATATTTTCACAAAGTAATGGTTATTACTATATTTTGTCTCTGCAGAGCAAACCTCTTAACAAAAGAGTTGTCTCCCAAACCGTGTTGCTCTGTAGAGTTTAGACTGTAATGTATAATCATCATAAATAAAAAATCATGCTGTTATATACATGCACACCTGCAATTTTAATCTCCGCCAATAGCTTTGTAGGCAATTGTACAAGACATTTAGGACAACCAATTCTTCTCTGTTTAAAATCTCGTTTTGAAAGCTAAACTAAAAATACTACTATAAACCGATCAACGATGTTTGAAGAGATTTTTCTATACAACCAATGGTTATTAGTTTTCATATTATTTTCTGGTTTGTTGTTGATTTTTTATTGCATAATTTCTGGATTTGAAGATAGATTTCTTCTCCAACATTCACAAGCATGAATAAATGTATACAATATTTTCAAATCTTAAAATTATCACATATTTGGTGTTTTTGCCGTTGTCATAGAAACCAATATGTTTACTTAATCTAATTTCAAACAAATAGTTTACATCATACGTCGTAAAATATATTTCAGATAGTATTTTCTATGGACTTTGTCATTTGAAATTTATTAAATATCGGTATAACTTCTGATTTTGTTTAGTTATTATGACTTTTGTCCCCGTCATATCTAGTCATTTAATTCCACTTAGCTTTACGGCGTCAGAGACACGAAAACAGCAATTGTTTGGTGTAATAGTATCGTTATGTAATTTTAATCGTTTTTTTTTCTAAACAGAATTCCTTCCAACAAAACTTATTGATCGAAGTTGTCATTATCTGACATTCCAAATGTAAAACCAGATTAACCAAATTGCAGATATCATTTTATCAATTTATTTTCCATGGCAATTTTTTGCTGTCGTTTTACAATATATTGTTTCTTCATATTAATTTTCAGTCTTAATTTTAGATGACAGATCTGTCATCCCAGAATAGATGTTTGTTTATTCTGATCAAAATTAATTCGTTGTGCATACGTTTGTACATATTCACTTGAAGTGCGTACAAAAGCATGAGGAAGATAATTAAATAGACAGTTTGAAATGTTAAGGATGAACTGTAACGTACATTGTACAAACAGGCAACATAAGCTTTAATAAATCTGAAATTGGGTGTACTATGAGTGCAATGAAAACAATACTGAAAGTTAAAAATTATTGAGTTTATGAGAGATAATGGAAATTGCAAAATCTCTCACACCCTCTCGCACCAGCTTTACCGGAATTCAATCCTCAACAATAATTAGTACCTTTATATACATGGGTGATGATTTCTCAAGAGCAGTGAAAACAAAAACAAATATTTGAAAATCGCAGACCCGATTTTATTGAAGTTTGTCAAATGAAGTCTTAGATATTTCATGTAAAAATATTTTAGAATACTGGTAGTAGTAATAAAGTAGTTTGTGAAGTTATGTGTACTTTTAGGATTGCGCATGAAGATTTAATCAAAATTAAGTTTGCCTGATACAAAAGTAGAATATTTTGACCGAGAGTATATAATTTTGATATATTAATATATTCAAGTAAAAAACCTTTGGTAAGTAACAAAATAACAATTCAATCAACAGAAATATTTCTTTTCAATCAGATAATAAGGACATGAAGTGGCGTAAATTGAGATTTTGTTCTGTAAGTAGACACAAATTGTATACACTCTTTAGAAGACAAATCCACAAGGAAATGCAATTTGTTGATCACGAATAGGAATGATGAACTATTGCATATTGACAATGTTTAGATATATGAACGCAGTTTTAATGAAAATATGTTATTTTGTTTTTCATGAACAAAATGTTCTACGATTAAGGTTATTCTTATCTTTATTTGAAATAAGGACACGAATGTTTTCTGGTATAGGTTGTACTAAATAATCAGAATAATACATATTTTCAATATGGGATTGTGACATTTTATAAAGGTTGGAATGGCAACATTTATACAATACTGGATGTCACTGGTTATTTAATTATGCTTATGATAATAATTTGGGATTGTAAATATTTTTTTCTGAGCTTCATTTTGTATTTGTTCGCATGAGGATTACCTACAGATAACACATTTTTTTATTAAACAGAATCTTATATGAGACTTTTTTGTTTTTACTCGAGTAAACTTTTCTAGGCTACAAATGTTCAAGGCGATTTTGCGGAGAGTATAGTTCATTCTAGTTAAATCCGTGATTACCAAATAATATGTCTCATTAGGTATGCGTTTACAAAAATACAAACCACTTGCCCCTCACCGCTGTGGGTTCGAATCCCGACAGGGACTTTGGATTCTTTCATATGAGAAAGCTATCCACCTAGCTCAGGCCTCGACATTAGCGGTGGTCCGTTGGTCCGAGACCACTTGATTTTGGCAAGGACCACCTAATTTATAAACCCACTGGTCCGTCGGACCACTTGAATTTTCTGGTTGATGCAAGGTTCATTTGGAAGAATGGCGATTCTGTCAAAAACATGTTATATAATTTTGTTTAAAATCATGTGTCCGATGTGCATGTATATGGTTCATTAATCTCTGATTAGTGAAAGAAGTTCTTAAGTCCTCAATAACGTTCATTTTAAGTCGCTTAAATTTTGTTAATGCACGTTAAAAGAGTTAAGAATTTGTGATATTAATTTAGGTACAAATTTCATTCAAATGGTGCTAGTAATTATGCATCGCCTGATACCCAAAGCGGAACCATTAACATTTATGTTATGTTGTACATGTTAATCAACCGTGAGTATCCGATGATGGTAATTATATGATATCAGATAAACTTAAATTATAGATACATTGTAATTGAATAACGACAGCAAACGAAAGGAACTGGAAAAATACATCTAGTAATTCTATGCTATTTATCTTTTAATTATTCCCTGCGGTCTGGAGACCGCAGGGTATTGGTACGCGTTTAACTTTTGAGGCATGGAGGAGCACGTGACCTGTTTTCGGTACATGGAGGAGCATGTGATCTGTAAACCGTACATGATTGGTTAATTGACCTTTCGAAAACCTAGCTAAATACCGTTTGTCGATACGTTACGGATTTACCTCTTGGGAATTAGTCCGAATTACACCTAATTAAGAACAAAAAACTATTACGTGATATTTCTAATTTTCTATAATTATTTTACCGTTTAGGGTGGAAAAACTTGAATGATGTGTTTGAAAATAATCAATGTTTTTTTAAAATCTATCTCAAATTTTACAAATACTGAAAATCTACAAAATTAAAATATTCGTAGTGGCATCTGCCATAATAAATAGAGATATTTTTTGCGTAAACTTGAGTGTTTACTTTTTTTTGCTCGGAATTATTCATAAAATTGTAGGTCTATTTAATCATTTTCTTAAAATGTGTTTTATCTTCGGCCTTCTCCGGTCTTCAACGGTCACCAGTTTCCAAAGACCTTCTTCTATGTTGATCGATTATTGTTAACTATATTCCTAATACAAACGTTTATTTGAAAATAGTTAAATGAAATATCTTTATATCATTAAAAATGTTCCCCGCAGGAAACCATTTTACTTGTTTTAACTGTATAACGATAAGAGATCTATGTCTTCTAGAGTTAAAATTATTTTAAAAGGTTAAAACTACCCATGTCAAAAATGAATATCAACCAACAAGCAACAGGGAGGTAAAATTCTGTATTATAAATCTGTGAGAAAAATAAGATAAATTATAGTTATATATAACGTTGTTACTATTTTAATAATTTAGATATTTCTTTCTTTTCAAAGACAAGAATAAGATAATTTATTACTTTCATTGAAAATGTTAATCTATAAAAGATGCTATGTTATTATCATGATTATAAGACGTACCACGTACCAGCAATTAATGAATATTTGAATAACAGTAAAAATAATAACAGACACAAATGGCTTCACTATTCCCTAACTTGAGTTGAGGGAGAAATCACTTCAATATAAACGTTAACATAAATAAGAGCTCTGTTGTGTATTTTGAAAGAGATAAAAACAAAGAAACAAGTAACTCTACGATAAAATACCTACTGACTTGCTCTTCCTTTTCTGATTAGATGAAAAATATAAATCTAAAAATATCTGTTTTCTTTAAAGGTTAATAATACATCTTTGTCATAAAGTTTAAACATTTTTTTCTACATTTGCAGTTAAATGATATAATAATAATAACTGACCACCTGACTTCTGGAAGGACAACCTAACTTTCAAATCTAGTGGTCCGGTGTACCACCTGATAAAATAGTTAGTGTCGAGGCCTGTAGCTTACGGAACGTCGGTGGTTCTACTCAGGTGCCCGTTCGTGCCTGAAATAATGCACGGAAGGGCACCTGAGGTCTTCCTCCACCAGTAAAGCTGGAACGTCGCTAGATGATCTATACTGTGTCGGTGTGACGTAAAACCCAATCAAACAAACAAACAAAAATACAAGTGTATAAACGCGTACTAGAAAAATGTTGTTGCTTCAGTTATCAATTTATTGCATAGTGTGATACATTGTGTAGCTCGTACTTCATCACTTATACACATTTTGTTGTGTTGGTTAATTCAGATGTCTCACTTGCCCATTTTAAAATGTCAGAAAATTATTAATATTTCAACTTCTCATTTTTGTACCTCATTTGGTTACACTTAGATAAATCATGTAACTACAAGTAAAATTTAGATTTTAAGTTGTACACGAACTGGTATTTCTTTCAAAAAGATTTGTAACATAACATGTATCTGTAAATTGCATAAGTATTGTACGTAAATAGAAAAAAAATGTTCCGGAACTAAAATAGTACGCTTCTATCTGGGTTTTATTCGTTTATCAATGCTTTTGTGCATTTGCCATTCTCTTTTGAGGAAACATACAGCAATGTTTCTTTCATACACGTATTTAAGAAGTATTATTCTTAAAATTTTAACTATAAATTCGTAAACTGCAGGCAGCTAAAATATAGCTTTATACACTTTACAGGGAAAACAGAATAATATAAAAACATGATATTAAATCATACAATGTTTGTAGTAATGATGTATAATTTTCCCTTTAAAATTCTAATTTTGCGATCTATTGTGTTTTTTTTGTATTAAAGTTTGATGTAACATATGCTTTGAAATAAATGGAATATGAAATCGGTACAGTGTATTTCATTTTAACTGCATGCTATCTTAGAATTGGCAAATGTTGTTACACATTAAAGTTCTCAAATACAAGGGCAGGTAACTCGAAAACTAAGATGAACACTTATTGTTTAAAAAAAAACAACATATCTTAAGATCTAGCAAACTTTACATAAATTCTATTACAAAGTATTCATACTGTATATATGGCTTTACGCGGAACTTTACAAGGAAAAAAATCATGGACGTCTTTGCTGAAATATACTTTACAATTTTGTTCCTTAGTTAAAATGTTCATATATATATTTTCATTCAGATATCTCAAGAATTGCATATATTTAACACTTCATTTATAAATCTTTATCATGTTTATATAATGTATGACGGACAAAGAATTACTATTGTCAGCCATTAAATTATGTATTCAAAGGAGTCATATACCCAACTTAAACAAAACAAATATATTAACTTTGCTTGTTTATTATGCGGATAAATCAAATATGTTTTGGAACATATTTAGTTTTCATGCATCAATATACGTCTCATAAGAAGTTTGCTCAAACGCAATCATATTTTTTGGGGTGGAAAAAAGAAGATCATCGTGTTTGGGTCCCAAAAAACAGGGTTTTATAAAAATTCTGGGTTCAATTATTGTTTTTCCTTTAAAGGGAAATTTATTTATACTGAAATTTTTCTTTTAAAGCTCTCTTAAAAAAAAGAAAAAAAACCCCTCCTGACATTATACAATTTTCGAAAACTTGAATCTTAACAAAAATATTTCAAGCCGGATCATGTTAAAAATGGCCAATTTTGCGAATTTTACAAGCTATGGGCAATTTTATAGAAAGTGCCGTACGTGCATAAGGTAAGGTAAGATGAACACACTTTATCTACACATTTCTTTTGTGTATTTGTTATTTACAAGTTACAAAATATTTCAAATTTCATAAAAATCCACCTGGGCCTTTCCTTGTTAATCTTGCTAATCATACTTTTGAATATTAAATCATATAATGCTTATTTTTTGTCACAATTCCCGAAGATTTATAATCAATTATATTTCGTTTACTTGCTGAAACAAGTGTTTACGAAAATATATCTTTATAACACGACAACCATTCTCAGCATGTAAATTATTCCAGAGTTAATCGTGTCCTGTCAGAAGTCTATTCAATTAATACTAGAAAATAATACATAGTAAAACCACTCAGTCACAATTAGTGTGGCTTCATGTGCTAATTCGTTCATCAAAGCGAAATGTGACTATTAAAGCGTGACACGTAACTGTCTTATTTACTGAAGATTGTTGCCTCGAAATATAATTATTGTAACATAAGTATACAGTTATTTTTGCGTAATGTTGTGTCTCTATGGTAAGATTGTGTGCTGTGTGATAAATTCAATCTATCAAAGTCTGTGTTGCATTATAGACGCATCCAATAGTAATAATTACTGTTCACCATTTTAAGAATTATCTATGACGCAAATTGTATGTGCTCCACTACACCTACTATTTCGGGTCGCTTCAGACTGTGATTCTATATGGCGTAGTATTTTGGTATCAATGTCTTTGAATATCAAGAAACTAAGAAAAATATAATAAAATAATTCTGATGTAATGATGTGCATACCTTTTATACTTTTGCAGGGTTCAACAAGTAAGCAATTCTCGACGAACAGGCTGTTAAATATACCTACTAATGACATAATCAAATCGTGTCAAGTTTTACATCCCCTTGCAAGTGCAATTTAATTTTCTAAACCTCTATCATACGTTAATTTTAGAGACGACTTGTCAATCAAACTTGAAATAGGAACAGATTTTTCATGACTTTATCATGATTTTTTTTATTTGAAAGTCTCCTTCCGTTCAATCAGTATCAAAACTTTACATTTTGAATAGATGTCATAACAACTTTTATTACTAGTTATTATAAAAGGCGCCAATAGTTTTGTAGGCAATTGTACAATGCCATTTAGAATAAACAAATCTCTTCTCGTTTAAAATCGCGTTTTGAAAGCTAAAGAGATAATATTACTATCAACGATGTTTTAAGAGATTTTTCCTTTAAACCAATGGTAATAAGTTTTCTTATTATTTTCCGGTTTGTTGTAGATTTTTATTGCATATTTTCCGGATTTGAAGATAGATTCCTTCTCAAAGAAGAAGAATAAATGAATAAAATAGAGTCATCATGGAACGTGTAATTTTTTTAATCAATATGCTCATAATGTGTTCAGTGCATATTTATGTCGTTTTCATTATTTTCAAATTTATTATGTATTTTTGCAGTTGGCATAGAAACCAATATGTTCACTCGGTCTAATTTCAAACTAATAGTTTACGTCATAAGTCGTTAAATGAATTTCAGATAATATTGAGTTTGTCATTTGACATTCATTAAATATCGTTTATAACTTCTGATTTTGTTTACTTATTAAGACTTACGTCCCCGTCATATCTAATAATTAGATTCCATTTAGCTTTTCGATGTCAGAGGCACGAAAACAGCAAATTTTTGTTGTAAGAGTATCATAATGTAATTTTAATTGTTTAGTTTTCTTAACAGAATTTCTTCTAACAATACTAATTGATCTCAGTTGTCATTATTTGACATTCCAAATTCTAAACCAGATTAACCAAATTGCAGATATCAATTTGCCAATTTATTTTCTGTGGCAATTCTTTGCTGTCGTTTTACAATATTTTGTGTCTTCATATTAATTTTCAGTCTTAATATCAGATGACAGATTTGTCATCCCAGAATAGATATTTGTTTATTCAGATGATCAAAACTAATTCTATGTGCTTACGTTTGTACATAT
Organism: Ruditapes philippinarum; assembly: GCF_026571515.1. Classification (NCBI taxonomy): domain Eukaryota; kingdom Metazoa; phylum Mollusca; class Bivalvia; order Venerida; family Veneridae; genus Ruditapes; species Ruditapes philippinarum. Next base: position 104,073 of record NW_026867059.1, read on the forward strand.
TCACTTGAAGAGCGTACAAAAGCATGAAGAATGATCATTATACAGACAGTTCGATAAAAAAAGAACTGTAACAATGCATTTTACATACGCCTTAAAAAGTCAGAAAATTGTTGATACTATGGGTTCAATGAAAACAAAACTGACAGTTGAATCTCACTTGTTTCATTTTATTCAGTCTGTGAGAATCTGTAATATATCTCACGCACCGGGTTAAGTGGTATTCAATCCCCAAGCAACAAAGACTGGCCCCATCGGACCAGAAATAATATAACAGCACTGAGATTACGGGCAATATTTACACTAAGTACCTTTATTATGATACATGGGTGATGATTTCGAAAACAAAAACAAATATTTGAAAATTGCTGACCCGATTTTATAAGTTTTTTAATTGAAGATTTAGATATTTTCTGTAATAACATTTAGAATACTGGCAGTAGTATAAATGTTTATGAAGTTATGTGTACTTTACAGGATGGTGCTAATCTAAACTGAAGATTTTATCAAAAATCTGGAAAGAAAGTGATCCCTCGGAAGCATTAATCACAACAGAATTACATGAAAAACCATATGTTTCCCTGATACAAAAGTAGAACTTCTTGACCGAGAGTATATAATTTGTTATATTAATAAATTCAGGTCATAAACCTTTGGTAAATAACAAAATAACAATTCAATCAGCAGATATATTTCTTTTCAATCAGTAAATAAGAACATGAAGTGGCGTAAATTGAGATTTTGTTCAATAAGTAGACACAAATTGTATACACTCTTTAGAAGACAAATCCACAAGGAAATACAATTTGTTGCTCACGTCAATATTGAATGAATGATGAACTATTGCATATTGAGATTATTTAGATATATAAAAGTAGTCTTAATGAAATATATGTTATTTTGTTTGCATGGACAAAATATATCTAGATTAAGGTGATTTCTGTTTTACATTCGAAAAAAAAAGACAAAATGGTTTTCCGGTAAAGATTGTGCTTAAAATCAGAATAAAAAATATTCACTTTGGGTTTGTAATATTCGAATTTATTGTTAATAAAGGTTGACTCGGCGATGTTTATATGAGTTTTGATTTTAACTGGTTACATGTATCTTATAATGCTATTTTTGATTATTTAAATAGTTTTAATGAGGTTCATTTTGTTTTTTCTTCGCGTAAAGGTTATCTATGAAAAACAAATATTTAATGAAGCCGAAACTAATATGATAGGATTATGATAAAACTATCTTTTTCTTGACCACACACAGACACAGAATTGCACGAGACGCTTTTTCGATGAGTATTTTTCACTATAGTTTAATCCATGAAAACCCGATTGAGTTTATTCAAGTACATTTGTAATATGTTTTCTGAAGTATATGTTAACATAATATAAATGTGTATCAACGCAGCTAAATAAATGCCCGTGTTTTAAATATCAGAAAAAGTGTATCATAGTGTGATGCATTCTGTGAAAATCATATTTCATAGACTTTTTTCTATTAAAAGTAATTATAAAGAGGATGCCTGAAAATAAAATCCAGGCATTTTGATTTATGTTGGAAATTATATCTAGCTATTTTACGGTATAAGTTTGTGTTATTCTTGACAGCATACTTTTTTCAAACTAGGTCAATAAACATATTTTTTCAGGCACCATGAAGAGTATTGACGTATATTTCCGAACCATCTTCCGTTAGAGTCAGAAAGTAATGTCATACTAAAGAAATGTTCACAGGAGTCATCCGATAAGTTAACATGTTATAATTTGGTTTGTTTACCTAAAAGAGTTATGTAGGGTAATACAGCGCGTGTATGTTTTTAAGCAAACATAACATTTTGATTAATCCAGCTTCTATCATCTGTTAAACTTGATTTTTTACTGTTATTTAACGTGTTTAGAAGAACTGTGACGTACATTGTACAAGTACGTAACAATGCATTAACAAATAAGCTTTGAAAATTCTGAAAAAAGGTGATTCTTTAAGTGCAATGAAAACAAACTCACAGATTTCATTTTATTTTGTCTGTGAAAAACTGTACCATCTCTCACGCACCGGCTTAAGCGGTAAACAATAAAATATGACTCTTTTGGACCAGAAATAATATAACAACACCGAGATAAAGTACGGGCAACATTTACAGCTTTCCTCAGCACTTAGCACTTATAAGATGATAAATCGGTGATTTCTCACTAAAGATCAGTGAAAACAAAAACAAATATTTGAAAATTGCAGACCCGATTTTATTGAAGATAATTGCAGATTGAAATATTTTATATAATAGCATTTTAGAATGCTGTTAGTAGTTAGAATGTTAGCGAAGTTATGTGTACTCTATGGTGCTGTTCTTTTTACTGAAGATTTTATCAAAACCATATGTTTCCCTGATACAGAAATAGAACTTCTTGACCAAGAGTATATAACATTCAAGTAAAAAACTTTGGTAAATAACAAAATAACAATCAAATCAGCAAAAATATTTCTTTTCAATCAGTAAATAAGGACATGAAGTGGTGTAAATAAAAATTTTGTTTTCTGAAGTAGACACAAATTGTATACAATCTTTAAAAGACAAATCCACGAGGAAATACGATTTCGTTACCCACGTCAATGTTGAATGATTGATGGACCATTTCATATTGATACTATTTAGATATATAAAAGTAGTCTAAATGTAATATAATATACAAAATGTATCTAGATTAAGGTTTTATTCGAAGAAAAAGAAAATGGTTTTCTGGTAAAGAGTGTGCTTACATGTATCTTATAATGCTATTTTTTTATTTAAATAGTTTTAATGAGGTTCATTTTGTTTTTCTTTGCGTAAAGGTTATCTATGAAAAACAAATATTTTATGAAGCCGAAACTAATATGATAGGATTATAATAAAACTATCCTGCTCTTGACTCTATACCAGGATTGCAAGAGGCACTTTTTCGATTATAGTTTAATCTATGGAAATCCAATGGAGTTTATTTCAGTACATTTGTTATATAATTCCTTAAGTATGTTTTAGCAAACTATAAATGTTTATCGACGCAGCTAAATAAACGCTTTTGTTTTAAATATGATAAAATATATCATTTTATTGCATTATGTGATGCATCTGTGGAAATCATATTTCATAGACTTATTTTCTATTCAAACTAATAATAAAGAGTGCCTGAAAATAAAATCCAGGCATTTTGATTTATATTGACGATTACATCAAGCTGTTTTACGGTATTAGTTTTATTAGTTTTACGGTCAATAAACATATTTTTTTCAGGTACCATGACGTATATTTCCGAATCGTCTTCTGTTTATAGTCAGAAAGAAATGTCATACTAAAGAAATGTTCACAGGAGTCATCAAATAAGTTAACATTTTATAATTTGTTTGTATACCGAAAACAGTGTAATGAAGAGAAATGCAAATATTCTGTGTTTTTAATAATGTTTTAAATGCCTGTTGCAAAAGAGATAAAAAAGCGGAAAAAATAGAATTAAATTACAATAGAAATAATTTGTCATGTTAAATATATTGTTTATTGTATCGATTACGTTTTGAAATAAATGATATTTGAAATGTTGAATAATGTTTTCACATTGACTGCAAACTTACTAAGTATTGTCCTTTAAGTTGTAACATACTGATATGTTTTTATATTCTAGGGCAGGTTATTCAACATAAAAGCTAGGTGACCCCATATTTTTCACTCGAAATGTTAAAAAAATCATGTAAATTTTAAATATATTCTTTAATACAGTATTCATTCTTCCTATAAGGATATATGAATTTGTAGCTAACGAAAACTGTCATATTACAAGGGGAAATAACCTCTACGCTCTTGCTAAAATATATTTTAGTTTTTGCCCTTAGTAAAAAACTTGCTATGTTCATCAGATTTCTAAAGAGTTGAACATCATAAACATTTACTTATCAATCTCAATTAATTTGGTGAAATGCACAGTGGACGAAAACAACACTTATTTAAGTGAATAAGTGGTTAAAAACCAATAAAACGTTTAAATTTTAAAATTCTTTGATACATATTCATTAAATCAGCACCAACGTAACTTTTAAAATCAGAGAATCATACTCTCATTGTACATATTTTTAAGCACAAAGTATGCCTTTGTTAAGTCAGTATTTATTCCATAAAATCTCTGGCACAAGACATATAAAGTATAAGTGTTCATTACTGAGCATTTATAAAATTAAATTGGCGAAGAACTGCACAGACGATTTACTGAAACGAAAACAAACTCTATTAAGATCTATTTGAAAAAAACTGCATAACTGATTGGATAAATATATTTTCAAACACTAAATTTGATGAATGCTGGCAAACATTGACGTGTCATAATTTAAACAACTAAAACAAAACAAAAATGTTAAGTTTGCTTGAAAAATCACCATTCAAAGTGATTATGTAATCAAAGGAGTCATATACCTAACTAAAACAATGCAAATATGTTAACTGAGCTTGTTTATTATGCGGATAAATTCAATAAGTTTTGGAACATGCTTAGTTTTAATGCATCAATAAACTCATTAGAAGATGCCAAGGGCAGATAATATGTATAAGTCATTGATGCCAACCAAATAATGCCAACCAAATAAGCAGGGTTGTATTACGACAGTGCTCCAGTATGCACATTTTTTTTTCTTTTTAAACATTTTTTAATTTTCTTTTTTATTCCCCGTTTGATTCATTTTTACTTGTCTGCGTTCTGTCAGCAGGATTACGTTATTTTTCAAGTTTTCCTGCCTCCTGACAGTAAACAATTTTTGATAATTTGACACTTAAACAAAAATATATCAAATTGTGTAAGATATTTGTACATTATCCTAATTCATGCAACAGTTTGCTTGGTATTTACCAATATACTTTTAACCAGATTCCTGACAAGTAAGAAGTTTACACGTTATATTTAGCTTTTTTATTGATAGTACTGTAAGTGCATTATGCTAGGTTATCTACATTATGTGTTTGCTACTTACAAGCAAAAGCATACATTTGTATTTTCAGATTTCATAAATTGTCAACATGAATCTGGAGGTGTGAGGCTTTAATGTTTGTCACATTAACTGAAGATTTATAGTCAATATTACATTCTTTATTTGCTATGAGTAAGCGTTTACTAAAATACATCTTTGATAACACGTAGACCACTCATAGCATGTAAATTATTCCAAAGGGGATCGTCTTCTGTGACAAGTCTATTCAATTATTCCTAAAACAATAATAGATAGAAAAACCACTCAGTCACAATTAGTATGACTTCATGTGCTAATTCGTTGATCAAAGCGAAATGTGACTGTTAAAGCGTGTCACGTATCTGTCTTATTTACTGTAGATTGTTGCCTGGAAATATAATTATTGTAACATAAGTATACAGTTGTTTTGCGTAATGTTGTGTCTCTATGGTAAGATTATGTGACTTGTGATAAATTCAATCTATCAAAGTCTGCGTTGCATTAAAGACGCATCCCATAGTAGTAATTTTTGTTAATTATTTTTAGAGCACTTAAAATTACTAAACTCGTATACCTGCTATTTCGGATGACTTCAAACCGCGGTGATTCTATATGGCGTAGTATTTTTGTATTTATGTCTTTGATTATCAAGAAACTAAGATAAAAAAAGAGACGGCTTGTAAATCATACTTGTTGATGATTTCTTTAATCATATATAATAATGACAACTTTAAGCTTTAATTTTGATATTTTCAATTCGATGGGATCCATAACTTTATTCGATATTTATTTTCTGTCAATATTTGCTAATAGTATTATTATATAAGTTGACATTTTAGTTTTCTGAGAATTCCTTCCAACAAAACTTATTGATCTAAGTTGTCATAATCTGACAATCAAAATTTAAAACCAGATTTACCAAATTGCAGATATTATTTTATCAATTTTTTTCTATGGCAATTCTTTGCTGTCGTTTTACAATATATTGTTTCTTCATATTAATTTTCAGTCTTAATATTAGATGACAGATCTGTCATCCCAGAATAAATATTTGTTTATTCAGATCAAAATTAATTTGTTGTGCTTACGTTTGTTCACTTGAAGAGCGTACAAAAGCATGAGAAATGACAATTATACTGACAGTTCGAAAAGTAAAGGAAGAACTGTAACGTACATTGTACAAGCATATAACAATGCATTTTACATACGCTTTGAAAAATCAGAAAATTGGTGATACTATGGTTGCAATGAAAACAAAACTGAATCTTGAAAGTTGAATCCAACAGTGGTATAAATGTTTGTGAAATTATGTGTACTTTACAGTATAGCGTTTTTCTAAACTGAAGGTTTCCCTGATACAAAAGTAGAACTTCTTGACCGAGACTATATATAATTTTGTTTTATTAATAAATTCAAGTCAAGAACCTTTGGTAAATAACAAAATAACAATCCAATCAGCTGAAATATTTCTTTTCAATCAGTAAATAAGGACATGAAGTGGCGTAAATTGAGATTTTGTTCAAAGTGATTTAGTTATGTATACATAGGAGTGGATACCCAATTAAAACATACAAAAAAGTTAACTTTGCTTGTTTATAATGCGATTAAATTATGTACGTTTTGGAACATGCTTAGTTTTCATGCATCAATAAACGTCTCATGAGAAGTTGCTCTACACAGCTCATATTCTTCTAAGAGTGAAACAAAGAAAGATCCATTAGTGTTTGATGCCAAAAAAGCAGGGTTTTATCAAAATAGTGCTTGGGTTGTTAATCTTGTTTATCATAATTTTTAATATGAAATAATTTAATGCTTATTTTTTGTCAAAATACCCGAATATTTATAATCAGTTATATTTATTTGCTATAACAAGTATTTACGATATAGCCTAAATGAACACACTTTATCTACACATTTCTGTTGTGTATTTGTTATTTACAAGTTAGAAATAATTCACAAATTTCATAAAAAATCAACTTGGGGGTTGCGTTTATTGAACACCGCCTTTCCTTGTTAATCTTGGTAATCATAATTTTTAATATGAAATAATTTAATGCTTATTTTTTGTCAAAATACCCGAATATTTATAATCAATTATATTTATTTGCTATAACAAGTATTTACGACAATACATCTTTATAACACGACAACCATTCTCAGCATGTAAATTATTTCAGAGTGAATCGTGTCCTGTCAGAAGTCTATTCAATTAATGCTAGAAAATAATACATAGAAACACCACTCAGTCACAATTAATGTGGCTTCATGTGCTAATACGTTCATCAAAGCGAAAAGTGACTATTAAAGCGTGACACGTAACTGTCTTATTTACTGAAGATTGTTGCCTGGAAATATAATTATTGTAACATAAGTATACAGTTGTTTTATGTAATGTTGTGTCTCTATGGTAAGATTGTGTCGTGTGATAAATTCAATCTATCAAAGTCTGTGTTGCAGTATAGACGCATCCCATAGTAATAATTATTGTTTACCATTATTTATGACGCAAATTGTATGTGATACACTACACCTACTATTTCGGGTCACCTCAAACCGTGATTCTATAGGGCGTAGTATTTTTGTATAAATGTCTGAATATCAGAAAACTAAGAACAAAATATAATAAAAGAATTCTTATGTTAGGAGCTGCGTCCCTATAATCCTTTTGTAGGGCTCAACAAGTAAGCAAATTTCTAACGTCGACAGGCTATTTATTATTCGGGATTCTTACATATTTATTTCGTGTCAAACGTTACAACCCCTTGCAAGTGCAATTTAATTTTCTAAACTACTAGCATACGCTAATTTTAGAGACGGCTTGTAAATTATACTTGAAATAGGAACAGATTTTGTCTTTATGATGATTTTGTTTATTTGATAGACATTCCTTCCGTTTAATAGTTCAGTCATTATCATAACTTTATATTTTGATAACATGTCATAACAACTTTTATTCTGGTATATTACTAAAGGCGCCAATAATTTTGTAGGCAATTGCACAATCCATTAAGAACAACAATTCTCCTCTGTTTAAAATCTTGTTTTGAAAGCTAAAGAAATAAAATTACTATAAACCGATCAACGATGTTTTAAGAGATTTTTCTACAAAACCAATGGTAAATAGTTTTCTTATAATTTTCCGGTTTGTTGTAGATTTTTATTTCATAATGTCCGGATTTGAAGAAAGATTTTTACTTAAACATTCACAAGCATGAATAAATGAATAAAATAGATTCATCATGGCATGCGTAATGTTTTTAAATCAATGTCCTTATAATGTGTACAGTGCATATTTATGTCGTTTTCATTATTTTCAAATCTTAAATAATTCCGTATTTGGTGTTTATGTCGTTGGCATAGAAACAAATATGTTCACTCAGTCTAATTACAAACAAATAGTTTACGTCATACGTCGTAAAATGTATTTCAGATAATATTTTCTTATGTCATTTGAATATTAAATGTTGGATATAAAATTGAAGTAGCCTACTGATTTTGTTTACTTATTAAGACATCTAATAATTAAATTGCACTCAGCTTTTTGTCGTAAGAGGCATGAAAAACATCTTTCATTATATCAGCAAATCATTGTTGTAATAGTATTGTTATTTAAGTTGAAATTTTAGTTTTCTGAACAGAATTACTCCTAACAAAACTTATTGATCTAAGTTGTCATAATCTGACATTCCAAATGTAAAACCAGATTAACCAAATTGCAGATATTATTTTATTAATTCATTATTCATTTTCTGTGACAATTCTTTGCTGTCGTTTTACAATATATTGTTTCTTGAACTTTCTTTATATTAATTTTCAGTCTTCATATCAGATGACAGATCTGTCATCCCAGAATAAATGTTTGTTTATCCTGATCAAAATTAATATAGTGTATTTACGTGTGTACATGTTCACTTGAAGTGCGTACAAAAGCATAAAGAATGATAATTATATAGATAATTCGAAAAGTAAAAGACGAACTGTAACGTACATTGTACAAAACGTAATAATTCTTTTTAAATAAGCTTTACAAATTCTGAAAATGAGTGATGCTTTAAGTGCAATGAAAACAAAGCTGACATGCAGTTGAATATTACAGATTTCATTTTACTTAGTCTGTGAAAAACTGCAACTATTTAAGCGGTATTTAATTCTCACCCGCCAGACCAGAACGATAACGTACAGGTTACATTTTCAGTCACCACACAACACTTAGCTCTAATATTGTGATGAAAGGGGTGACAACGAATATTGTAAAATCACAGACCCGATTTTATTGAAAGTTTGTTAATTGAAGATTTAAACATTTTATTTTATAACATTTTAGTAAATCTTTTTGTGAAGTTATGTGTACTTTAAAGGATTGTGCTTTGTTAAACTGATGATTTTATCAAAACCAAGTTTCCCTGATACAAAAGTAGAACTTCTTGACCGAGAGTATATAATTTTGTTATATTAATACATTCAAGTCAAAAACCTTTGGTAAATAACAAAATAACAATCCAATCAGCAGAAATATTTCTTTTCAATCAGTAAATAAGGACATGAAGTGGCGTAAATTGAGATATTGTTCTGTAAGTAGACACAAATTGTATACACTCTTTAGAAGACAAATCCACAAGGAAATACAATTTCTTGCTCAAGTCAATATTGGATGATTGATGGACCATTGCATATTGAGATTATTTAGATATATAAAAGTAGTCTTAATGAAATATATGTAATTTTGTTTTCCTGAACAAAATGTGGCATGATTCATGCGATTTTTATTTTACATTAGGACAAAATACGACAATGTTTTCTGCTATAGGTTTTGGGAAGGTTAATTCTGCGATGTTTAGATTTCACTGGTTACATGTGTCTTGCTATCATATTTGTAATTGTTTAAATAGTTTTTATGATATTTATTTTGTTATTCGTCGCGTAAAATTTATCTATGAAAAATAAATACATGATGAAGCAGAAATAATATGACAAGATTATTATAAGACTATCTTGTTCTTGACTCAATTATGTTTCTTCAGACCAGGATCGTACGAGGCGGCTTTTGCGAAGAATATCATACATTAGTGTTTAAGTAATGTGTTTTCTCAAGTAAATGTTAACATAATACAAATGTACATGTAGTTTTGAATTGTGTCGCAAATGCCTCTTACAAAATAGTTAAACAAGCAGGAAAATAAAAGTTCAAATATGATAGAAATAATTTGTCATGTTATATCCATCGTGCAGTTGCAAAGTTGTAAAAGCTGCAAAGCAACACTACTTACCTCTACACAACAATATCATATTTTCACAAAGTAATGGTTATTACTATATTTTGTCTCTGCAGAGCAAACCTCTTAACAAAAGAGTTGTCTCCCAAATCGTGTTGCTCTGTAGAGTTTAGATTGTAATGTATAATCATCATAAATATAAAATCATGCTGTTATATACATGCAATCCTGCAATTTCAAACTCCGCCAATAGTTTTGTGTTTTTCCTGTTTTTGTTTGGGGTCCGCCTGGGCTCCTTGCCATTGGTTCTTGTTGCTGGGTCATACGGGGTTGCGTTCATTGAACGCCGCCTTTCCTTGTTGATCTTGTTTATCATATTTTTTGCCGTTGGCATAGAAACCAATATGTTCAATCGGTCTAATTTCAAACAAATAGTTAACGTAATACGTCGTAAAAATGAATTTCAGACATTATTTTGATATGGACTTTGTCATTTGAAAATTTATTAAATATCGGAAAATTTATTAAATATCGGTTATAACTTCTGATTTTTTTTATTTATTAAGACTTTCGTCCCCGTCATATCTAATAATTAAATTCCACTTGGCTTCTCGACGTAAGAGGCACGAAAACAGTAATTTTTTGTTGTAATAGTATCATTAAGTAATTTTAATCGTTAAGTTTTCTTAACAGAATTCCTTCCAACAATACTGATTGATAGAATTTGTCATAATCTGACATTCCAAATGTTAAACGAGATTAAGATATTATTTTATCAATTCATTTTCTGTTGCAATTCTTTGCTATCATTTTACAATATATTGTTTCTTCATATTAATTTTCAGTTTTAATATTAGATGACAGATTTGTCATCCCAGAATAGAATACATGTTTGTTTATTCTGATCAAAATTGATTCGTTGTGCTTACGTTTGTACATTTTCACTTAAAGTGCGTACAAAAGCATGAGGAATGATAATTACATAGACAGTTCGAAAAGTAAAGGAAGAACTGTAACGTACATTGTACAAACATCGTAATAAGCTTAACAAATTCTGAAAATGGGTTATGCTTTCAGTGCAATGAAAACAGAGCTGACATGCAGTTGAATATCACAAATTTCATTTTACTAAGTCTGTGAGAAACTGCAACTTCTTAAGCGGTATTCAATTCTCACCTGCCAGACCAGAAATAATATATCTACACTGAGATTACGTACCGGTGACATTTACAGCCAGCACACAACACTTAGCTCCAATATTGTGATGAAGGGGTGATACCAATTTTTTAAAACCACAGACTCGATTTTATTGATGGTTTGTTAATTGAAGATTATTTTATTTTTATTTTTATAACATTTAAGAATGCCGGTAGTAGTTAGAATGTTTGTGAAATGTGAACTTTATAGGATGGTGCTTTTCTAAACTGAATATTTTATCAAACCAAGTTTGCCTACAGAAACAGAACTTCTTGACCCAGAGTATATAATTTTGTTATATTAATAAATTCAGGTCGTAAACCTTTGGTAAATAACAAACTAACAATCCAATCAGCAGAAATATTTCTTTTCAATCAAACATGAGAAATTTATATGAACAGAAATTTTCTTTTTTATATTCCCTCTTAAATCATGATATTTATTTGATACCGTTTTGTCAAAAGGAATATTTACACTTCTGAATAGCACACCTTCTGACAGTATACAATTTACGAAAACTTGAAACTAAACAAAAATATTTCAAGCCGGATCATGTTAAAAATGGCCAATTAAGAATTTACAAGCTATAGGTAATTTTATGGATAATACTATACATGCATGAAGCTAGATGAACTTAAAATTTCATAAAATCAACATGAATCTGAAATCATTTAATGTTTTATTTTTGTCACAATAACCGAAGACTTATAATCAATCATATTTCGTTCATTTGCTATAACAAGTATTTACGAAAATACATCTTTATAACACGCCAACCATTATCAGCATGTAAATTATTCAATAGTGGATCGTGTCCTGTCAGACATCAATTCAATTAATACTACGAAATAATACATAGAAAACCACTCAGTCACAATTACTGTGGCTTCATGTGCTAATTCGTTCATCAAAGCGAAATGTGACTGTTAAAGCGTGACACGTAACTGTCTTATTTACTGAAGATTGTTGCCTCGAAATATAATTATTGTAACATAAGTATACAGTTATTTTTACGTAATATTGTGTCTCTATGGTAAGATTATGTGCCATGTGATAAATTCAATCTATCAAAAAGTCTGTGTTGCATTATAGACGCATCCGATAGTAGTTATTATTGATCACCATTTCTAGAAACATATATGACACAAATTCATGTGCTTCACTATACCTACTATTTCGGGTCACTTTAGACGGGCAGAGTATTTTTGTATAAATGTCTTTGAATGTCAGGAAACTAAGAAAAAATATAATAAAAGATCTTAGGAGCTGCATTCCTTTAATACTTTTGTAGGGTTCAACAAATAAGTAATTCTCGAACGAAAAGGCTGTTTAATATACGTACTGATGACATATTTAAATCGTGTCAAGTTTTACATCCCCTTGCAAGTGCAATTTAATTTCTAAACCTCTATCAAACGCTAATTTTAGAGACGGCTTGTAAATCATACTTGAAGAAAGGAACAAATATTATCATGATTGTATCATGATTTTGTTTATTTGATAGACATTCCTTCCGTTTAATTATTATCTTGAAAACATGTCATAACAACTTTAATTACTAGTATATTATTAAAGGCGCCAATAGTTTTGTAGGCAATGACACAAAGCCATTTAGAACCAACAATTCTCCTCTGTTTAAAATCTTGTTTTGAAAGCTAAAGAGATAAAATTACTATAAACCGATCAACGATGTTTTAAGAGATTTTTATGCAAAACCAATGGTAATTAGTTTTCTTAATATTTTCCGGTTTGTTGTAGAGTCTTATTGTATAGTTTCCGGGATTGAATATACATTTCTATTGCATATACACCTTAACATTCACATGTATGCAGCAGTTTGGAGATTGTGATCGATGTAAAAGTAAATTATTTATAAGTCACTGGCATTCGTTTAATAAAATATCTTTGATAGTGTATGAAAACATACGAAGTTGATTTATGCTTATGTTGCTGGAGATGCAAAAACAAATCAGTTCTGAAGGTTAGTTTGTACGCCGCCTTCAGTTGATGATTTCTTTAATCATTTATAATAATGACAACTTTTAGCTTTAATTTTGATATTTTCAATACGAATGGGATCCATAACTTTATTCGATATTTATTTTCTGTGAAGATTTGCTAATAGTAATATTATGTAAGTTGACATTTTAGTTTTCTGAGAATTTCTTCCAACAAAACTTATTGATCTAATTTATCATAATCTGACATTCCAAATGTAAAACCAGATTAACCAAATTGCAGATACTATTTGATCAATTCATTTTCTGTGGCAATTCTTTGCTGTCGTTTTACAATATATTGTTTCGTCATATTAATTTTCCGTCTTAATATTAGATGACAGGTCTGTCATCCCAAAATAGATGTTTGTTTAATCAAATCAAATTTATTTGTCAAGTTTACGTTTGTACATGTTCACTTGAAGTGCGTACAAAAGCATGAAGAATGATAATTACACAGACAGTTCAAAAAGTAAAAGAAGAACTGTAATTACGTACGTTGTACAAGTACGTAATAATGAATTTTTAAAAATCAGAAAATGGGCGATACTAAGAGTGCATTGAAAACAAAACTGAAAGTTGAAAATTACACACTCGGTTTTATTGCGTCAATGAGAAATAAAGAACACTGCAACATCTCTCACCCTCCTAGCTACGGCTTAAGCGTATCCAATTCTCAACAAAAAAATCTGACCACATCGGACTAGAAATAATATAACTACACTGAGATGTTGTACATGCAACTTTTACAGCCATCACACATCACTAAGCTCCTGTGATATGATAAATGGGTGATTTCTCGAAAGCAGTGAAAAATAAAATAACCCGATTATATTGAAGTTTGTTAATTGTTGAAGACTTAAATATTTCATGTAATAACATTTTAGAATGCTGGTAGTAGTATATAAATGTTTGTGAAGTTATGTGTACTTTATAGGATGGCGCTTTTCTGAACTGAAGATTTTATCAAAACCATATGTTTCCCTGATACAAAAGTAGAGCTTCTTGACCGAGAGTATATAATTTTGTTATATTAATGTATTCAAGTCAAAAACCTTTGGTAAATAACAAAATAACAATCCAATCAGCAGAAATATTTCTTTTCAATCAGTAAATAAGGACATGAAGTGGCGTAAATTGAGATTTTGTTCTGTAAGTAGACACAAATTGTATACACTCTTTAGAAGACAAATCCACAAGGAAATACAATTTGTTGCTCAAGTCAATATTGAATGAATGATGAATTATTGCATATTGAGATTTTTTAGATATATAAAAGTAGTCTTAATGAAATATATGTTATTTTGTTTTCCTGAACACAATATACAATGATTCATGCGATTTTTATTTTACATTTGGACAAAATACAACAACGTTTTCTGGTATAGGTTTTATAATACATATTTTGGAACGGTTAATTCTCCGATGTTTAGATTTCACTGGTTACATGTGTCTTGTAATCATATTTGTAATTGTTTAAATAGTTTATATGATATTTATTTTTGTTATTCGTCGCGTAAAATTTATTTATGAAAAATAAATACATGATGAAGCAGAAGATAATATGATACGATTATTATAAGACTACCTTGTTCTTAAATCTAATATGTTTCTCCAGACCAGGATCGCACGAGGCGCTTTTTGCGAAGAATAGCATACATTATAGTGTTTAAGTAATATGTTTCCTCAAGTAAATGTTAACATAATACAAATGTGTATCAACGCAGCTTGATAAACGCATTTGCTTTAATACTATAAAAATATATCATTTTATTGCATAGTGTGATACATTCTGTGAAAATCATAGTTAATAAACTTTTTTCTATAAAAACTAATTATATAGAGAATGCCTGAAATTTTGATTTATGTTGGCGATTATATCCAGCTGTTTTACGGTATAAGCTTGTTTTATTCTTGACAGCATAATTTTTTAAAACTAGGTAAGTCAACATATTTTTTCAGGCACCATGAAGAGTATTGACGTACATTTCCGAACCGTCTTCTGTTAAAGTCAGAATGTAATACCATACTAAAGAAATGTTCACAGGAGTCATCTGATAAGTTAACATTTTATAATTTGGTTTGTTTACCAAACAAATGATATGTAGCGAAATGCAAATATTCTGTTATTTTAATAATGTTTTAAATGCGTCTTGCAAAAGAGATAAACAGGCGGGAAAATAAGAATTAAATTACAATAAAAATAATTTGTCATGTTAAATATATTGTTTATTGTATTGATTACGTTTTGAAATATATGACATTCGAAAAGCTGAATAACGTTTTTACATTGACTGCAGGCTTACTAAGTATTGGCCTTTAAGTTGTTACGTACTGAAGTGTTTTTATATTCTAGGACAGGTTACTCGAAATGTTAAAAAAAACATGCAAAGTTAAATATATTCTTTAATACAGTATTAATTCTTCCTATAAGAATATATGAAATTTGCAGCTAACGAAAACTGTCATATTACAAGGGGAAATAACATTTACGTTCTTGCTAAAATGCTTTTTAGTTTTGGCCCTTAGTTAAAAACTTGCTAGGCTCATCAGATGTCTGAAATGTTGAACATCATAAACATTTATTTATAAATCTCAATTTGGTGAAATGCACAGCGGACGAAACAATACTAATTAATGTGAATAAGCGGTTGAAATGATATTTTGTCCAATAAAATCGATCAAATGTTGAAATTTTTAACTTTTTAAATCAGAGAATCATACTCTCATTGTACATATTTTTAAGCACAAAGTAGGCCTTTGTTAAGTCAGTATTTATTTTATAAAATCTGTGGCGCCAGACATATATATAGTATTTGTATAAGTGTTCATTACTAAGCATTTACAAAATTAAACTAAATTGGCAAAGAACTGCACAGACGATTTACCGAAAAGAAAACGAACTTTATTAAGATTCATTTGAAAAAAAAACAAACTGCATACCCATTGGATAGATATATTTTCAAACACTAAATTTGATTAATGCTGGCAAACATTGACGTGTCCTAATTTCAAACAACTAAAACAAAACAAAAACGTTAAGTTTGCTTGAAAAATCACTATTCAAAGTGATTATGTAATCAAAGGAGTATTCTAACACTATTGGATTTTTTTCTATATAGACAAAGAAGGCCGGAGGCGTGCATTATTCTACAACAATGCACTCGCCGTTCTTATTATCTCCCTGTGTATTTTCACATTGAGGGCGCCATTTTGTTAGAAAAATCTGATAAATGAAAAAAATTATTGTCGAATTTTGGTGTGAAAACTATCTAGAATGAAAGAAAATGATCTAACTAAGAAAATGAATCCGAACACCAATATCTTTAATTCAGTCGTTAACGCTGTACAGAAGTTTAAAGTGTTGTTTACTTGACGTAACAATGTAGCGCCAAACAGCACGTGCAAAAGAATCAAATCAAGTACGCTATTTCAATTTCGCAAACGAGTTAAGTTTTACATTTATTTCACTTTTAATAATTTGTATTTCGCTTGAAAAAAATATAGAGTGAAATAAAATAAACAAACGAAGTTTTATCAAGTTTTCAAAGTTCGTTATTCTCAAAATGTTTCTACACACGGTAGATTTATCAACAAAGTTTTTAAACCCGCTGGAACAGCCTTTAAAGAACGTTTCTATGGGAAACTCTGAGGCGAGAACAAATTTAACCACCAAACATAAAGTCCAACTTTATAATAATAATTATATTTTTTCTTGACGTGTTAGAACGGAAATAGATATTAATTCTTCGTGCATTATTGTATATTATAGCATAAAATCGGCTATTTTTCCCTCTTTTGCCCATGTTATAACGGGGCCAAAACCATGCGTTAACATAGTCACGCGCTCTTGTTATAGCCCGGTTTTACCTATGCGCAATACATACAGGGCCCAGAAAACAAACAAAAAATGACGATTTGGCCTGTTTGCCAGAGTCATGCGCTCTTGTTATATTGGAATTATTTATTCGAGGGCATCAGTCGCATAACGGCGAGCAGCATTCAAGTAATTATGCCGGCAATACGGCGTATAGACATCGCCGCTTATCTTGGTTGCGGACAGTTGTCAATGTAAACAAATAAAATCTGTCATTCAGTTTAATCCCCCGATTAACTTACAAAAAGGGAAATCACAAAATGAATATAAGAAAACGTTGTTTTATTGACGTTTATATTGATAAATGTTCTGTATGTTTCTTTGAGAGAATAATGTTTTATGCCTGATTTTTTTTAAACTCGTGCTTAAAAAAAAACGATTCTGAAATTGAATTTGATGTCACTGATCTTTTTCCTACCGCCATTCTGTAATCATTCTAGGAATTTCTGAGGCGCCTGTTATGTCTTCGGTAGAGTAATGTTATGTTTTCTTAAGTTAATATATCTCCAAAGTTAAACTTTGTTAAATCAATTAAAATTCGACATTTCGTTCGGTTCTCAAGTTGTTGGCCCCGGAAAAAATAAAACGCATACGTAAAACATGTAGAGTTGGATAAATACCGTTCAAGCACAAGGATTTAATGTTTGTGTTTTATATATAATATAAATCATGAATCTGTTTTAAAATTTTATGCTATAATAGCGTCAACGCACGTTTATTTCGTGTTATAACGTCTGCAGAGTCCCTCGGAACTGTTCCTCGGGACTCTGCAGACGTTATAACACGGAAAAACGTGCGTTAACCCTATAATAATGCACGCTTTTCGTTCAAATGCTTTGTAAATAATCACTCAGGCCTATAGGCCTTCGTGATTATATTACAACGCATTTGAACTCAAACCGTGCATTATTCTACAACAATGCACTCAGAATTGATATCTATTTCCTAATTCTAACACGACCCGCATTTTTCCCTATTGAACATAGCAGAACCGAAAGTGTGTGTTATTATGCAATAGAGTCACTGTTTGACGTCCTATATTTAGACATGTGACGTAATCATTATACATGAGATGTAACCTCTATAATATCCGACGCGCTGACAATTAGTACGGAAACAAACCAGGCGCAATTTTGCCTAACAGCAGGTACGGCAGCATTTATTTGTTTATGTCGTGTTAGAATCGAAATAATATATCCAAAACGGTGATTTTATCGCTGGATAACATCACTGTTTGTCGTTCGGATGCGCATCATTATATCACTCGGGCTACGCCCTCGAGATATAATTCCTCGCATCCGAACTCCAAACAGTGATGTTATTGAGCGATAAAATCACAGTTTGGGATATATTATTTCTTAAATATACCTAATTAAAACAATGCAAATATGTTTACTGTGCTTGTTTATTATGCCGATAAATTCAAATAGTTTTGGAACATGCTTAGTTTTTATGCATCAATAAACTCATTAGAAGATGCCAAGTGCAGATAATATGTATAACAATCTCGAAACAAAGTGATCCTTCGGAAACATTAATCACAACAAAATTACATAAGAATTGGAGACTCGGTTAATTAAGCCAAGTCATTGATGCCAACCAAATAAGCAGGGTTGTATCACGACAGTGCTCCGGTATGCAAATTAATTTTTTTCTTTTTAAACATTTTTTAATTTTCTTTTTTATATTTCGTTTGATTCATTTTTACTTGTTTGCGTTCTGTCAGAAGGAGTACTTTATCTTTCAAGTTTGCCCGCCTCCTAACTGTAAACAATTTTCGAAAACTTGAAACTTAACAAAAATATATCAAATTGTGTAAGTTATTTGTACATTGTCCTAATTCATGTAACAGTTTGCTTGGCAATTACTTAGGAAATAGATATCAATTCTGAGTGCATTGTTGTAGAATCATGCACGGTTTGAGTTCAAATGTGTAGTAATATAATCACGAAGGCCGATAGGCCTGAGTGATTAATTACAAAGCATTTGAACGAAATTCGTGCATTATTATACAATATTGCACGAAGAATTTATATCTATTTCCCTTCTAACACGTCAAGAAAAAAATACAATTATTATTATAAAGTTGGACTTTATGTTTGGTGGTTAAATTTGTTTTCACCTCAAAGTTTCCAATAGAAACGTTCTTTAAAGGCTGTTCCAGTGGGTTGAAAAAACTGTCGTTAAATCTACCGTGTGTAGAAATATTTTGAGAATAACGAATTTTGAAAACGTTGATAAAACTTTGTTAAACTCTATAATTTTTCAAGCGAAATACAAATTATTAAAAGTGAAATAAATGTAAAACTCTACTCATTTGCGACATTAAAATAGCGTACATGATTTGATTGTTTTGCACGTGCTGTTTGGCGCTACATTGTGACGTCACGTAAACATCAATTTAAACGTCTGTACAGCGTTAACGACTGAATTAAATATATTGGTGTTCGGATTCATTTTCTTTCATTCTAGATAGTTTTCACAACAAAATTCGACAAAAATTGTTTTTTATTTATCAGATTTTTCAAATAAAATGTCGCCCTCAATGTGAAAATACACAGGGAGATAATAAGAACAGCGAGTGCATTGTTGTAGAATAATGAACTTTGTTTATATAGAAAAAATTTCGATAGTGTTAGAATATACTTTTTACCGGATTCCTGACGAGTAAGCCCTAGTGTTGCGAAGTTTACATATAGTTTTTTATTGATATCACTGTACGTGCCAGGTTATTTACAATTAGTATTGGGTATTTACAAGCTGAAACATATAATATATTTTCAGATTTCATAAATTGTCAACATGAATCTGGAGGTGTGTTTGCAACAATGACGACTTATAGTCAATATTACATTCTTTATTTGCTATGAATCAGTGTTTACGAAAACACTAAATCACTCATAGCCTGTTAATTTATTTCTGAGTGGATCGTCTCCTGTTAGAAGTCTATTCAATTCATCCTATAAAATAGTACATAGAAAAAACCACTCAGTCACAATAAGTGTGACTTCATGTGCTAATTCGTTCATCAAAGCGAAATGTAACTGTTGTAGCGTGACACTAACTGTTTTGTTAACTGAAGAATTTTACCTCGCAATATAATTATTGTAACATAAGTAAACAGTTATCTTTGCGTAATGTTGTGTCTCTATGGTAAGATTGTGTGCCATGTGATAAAGTCTGAGTTGCATTATAGACGAATCCCGTAGTAGTTATTATTGATCATCATTTCTAGAAATATTTATGACACAGATTCATGTGCTTCACTATACCAACTATTTCGGGTCACTTCAGACGGGCAGAGTATTTTTCTATAAATGTCTTTGAATATCAAGAAACTAAGAAAAAAATATAATAAAAGGATTCTGATGTTAGGAGCTGTGTCCCTATAAGTAGTATAGGGGTCGGTTTGGGGGCACGACTGCGCATGCGCGGCGGCCATTTTGTTTTCTATAAATAGTAACTCATTTGCATAGAAGTAATGACCTTACTACACATGCACGGCGGCCGTGTTGAATAAAAGACGCGCGGCGGCCATTTTGGATTCTTTTTTAAGAATGACATCATCACGTTATAAATAGAAATAATATCTCCCGGAAGTATACGGAGCTGACTTGTATACACGATCTTAGGGCTTGAATCGCGGACATTGAAGGTCAGGTCCTCGGCCCTAGACGGGGAGATAATCACCATTATTATAACTACAGATAACCTTTGTATAAATACGTGCTTAACTACACATATCAATTAATAAAATCATTGTTCGAATAAAGTAGAATCTCTTTTAAAAATGCAAACTGCTTGATTACATTTTTAATTAGTAATAAAAACTGACTAAATATTAATATATTATTTTTAATGTGTTTTTCTATAAACATTCCAAATAAAAGAAAATACATAAGTAATAAGATATTATTGAAAACCGACTGACTAATTGACTCTCTATAATACTATAAATAAGACAATTAATTTATTACTTTAAATTTGTTTCTTTATAAAATTCTTAACATATAACAAAATATATGAAATTTATTTTCAATTTAATTCGATATTATGACTCTGTCAAATAATGTTTCTATATAAAATAATAATAAGGACATTTACTGTAAAATGATTTAATAAATATCTGCGTAAAAACTGACTAAATATTAATATATTATTTTTAATGTGTTTTCCTATAAACATTCCAAATAAAAGAAAATACATTAGTAATAAGATATATAATTGAAAACCGACTGACTAATTGACTCTCTATCATACTATAAATAAACCAATTAATTTATTACTTTAAATTTGTTTCTTTATAAAAATTTTAACATATAACAAAATATATGAAATTTATTTTCAATTTTATTCGATATTATGACTCTGTCAAATAATGTGTCTATATAAAATAATAATAAGGATATTTACTGTAAAATAATTTAATAAATATCTGCGTAAAATACATACATACGATGTTGACTCCTCGGCGGTCCGAATCCAAATGACACAAATCATCAGTGTATTATTTCTAAATGCTCTGAGCACGAGTGTTAAGTCGCCACAATGTATGGCGTGTTTATTTAGGGACGGAAACACTAACAATGGCCTATTGAAATGTTAAAGTTAATCCCTTTAAAGTAGCCACTTGGTCTGGCGTATGTTTATTTAGGGACGGATATGCGGACAATGCTCCATTCAACTGTCAAAGTTTATCCGTCTTAAGTAAAAACGGGTAATTAATTATTTATTGAAGTGTCAGTTTACCACTGGGGCATAATTTTAAACTCATTTTGGAAAAGAAACGTTTTAAAACTGATCATCACGAATGTGAAAAATTATATATAAAAAAAACTATTATAACCGAACAAAAATACAATAGAAAAAGCGTTTTTCGTCTTTTGTGCAACATTTTACGATATAAATTTTGATTTGTTTCGCATCAAATGATAGACTTGACAAAATGCTTCAAAATAAACCATAGGTTCTCGATTCGATTTTTAGCCGTTTTCGAATTATGGCCAATTAGCGATTTTTAAACCATTTTTTTAAAGTTTATAAAACCCTAAAATTTATATGCCGTTTGAAAAATCTCTGCCAGTAGATACAGAAAATGTATTATTATATGGATCTATCTTTTACTATTTCTGAGATAGGAGAGTTTGAATATGGCAGACAAAATCACTCATGCGGAAAAACGCGCATAACTTTTTCGTTTATGAACGAAACATAGTCGTGTTTGGTATCAAATTGAAGGTCTTGACGAGTACATTTTTGTCACGCGATCAAACCGGATGTCAAGTCACTCATGCGTGAAATCCATTTTTTCTCCTCAACCAACAGACCGATCTTATCAATACCTGTATCGAACGAAAGGTATTACTCACTAGATTCAGAAAATGTATACTTTTGTATCGCTGACTCGGATAGGGACCGAGAAATGAAGTAAAATCACTCCAGCGTAAAATGTGGATTTACACCTTTATTAGTCAAAATAACCCGGTCATGTTTGGTATCGTACAAAATGTTTTCAGGCGCTCTTTATGAATACTGACTAAAAATCACTAGTGCATAAACGCTCTATTTCTTTAAACATTCTTCATTGAAAATACTGTACTTGAAATATAAACTCAACTTACTGCGTTAATGATGTTAACTCCAAAACGTCCAATCACCAAATGACGGAAGTCACCACTGCGATACATAATACGCATGCGCTAATCTAAATTTAGAAATGACATTGTCCAATCTAAAAGCAGTTTCTCTTTTCTTACGGACTGAATGTAACCAATCAGACAGAAGGATTATTTGACCAATGATTTTGGTCACGTGACTATTAATAACATAAATAGATGGATAACGGCTTGCCAAAAGTAGCAGCCAATCAGGTTTTAATACGTATGTATAAAAAAGAATATGTTTTTCTGCGTATATTTCATAAACATTTATGACTGGAAACAGGATCTGTCTTCTATTTATCTCTTGCTCCTCCACCACCACCGCCGCCGCCGCCGCCGCCGCCACCACCGCCTCCGCCGCCGCCACCTCCACCACCACCTTCACCGCCACCACCAACTTCACCACCACCACCACCACTACCAACTCCACCACCACCACCATCACCAACTCCACCACCACCATCACACCACCACCACCATCAGCACCGCCACCACCTCCCACACCACCACCGGTGGCGGCCGGTGGTGGCGGCGGCGGCGGTGGCGGCGGAGGTCGCGGCGGCGGTGGTGGAGGAGCAAGAGATAAATAGAAGGCAGATCCTGTTTCTAGTCATAAATGTTTATGAAATATACGCAGTAAAACATATTCTTTTTTATACATACCTATTAAAACCTGATTGGCTGCTTTTTTTGGCAAGCCGTTATCAATCTATTTATGTTATTAATAGTCACGTGACCAAAATCATTGGTCAAATAATCCTTCTGTCTGATTGGTAACATTCAGATCGTAAGAAAAGAGAAACTGCTTTTAGATTGGACAATGTCATTTCTAAATTTAGATCAGCGCATGCGTATTATGTATCGCAGTGGTGACTTCCGTCATTTGGTGATTGGACGTTTTGAAGTTAACATCATTAACGCAGTAAGTTGAGTTTATATTTCAAGTACAGTATTTTCAATGAAGAATGTTTAAAGAAATAGAGCGTTTATGCACTAGTGATTTTTAGTCAGTATTCATAAAGAGCGCCTTAAAACATTTTGTACGATACCAAACATGACCGGGTTATTTTGACTAATAAAGGTGTGAATCCACATTTTACGCTGGAGTGATTTTACTTCATTTCTCGGTCCCTATCCGAGTCAGCGATACAAAAGTATACATTTTCTGAATCTAGTGAGTAATACCTTTCGTTCGATACAGGTATTGATAAGATTGGTCTGTTGGTTGAGGAGAAAAAATGGATTTCACGCATGAGTGACTTGACATCCGGTTTGATCGCGTGACTAAAATGTACTCGTCAAGACCTTCAATTTGATACCAAACACGACTATGTTTCGTTCATAAACGAAAAAGTTATGCGCGTTTTTCCGCATGGGTGATTTTGTCTGCCATATTCAAACTTTCCTATCTCAGAAATAATAAAAGATAGATCCATATAATGATACATTTTCTGTATCTACTGGCAGAGATTTTTCAAACGGCATATAAATTTAAGGGTTTTATAAACTTTAAAAAAATGGTTTAAAAATCGCTAATTGGCCATAACTCGAAAACGGCTAAAAATCGAATCGAGAACCCAGGGTTTATTTTGAAGCATTTTGTCAAGTCTATCATTTGATGCGAAACAAATCAAAATGTATATCGTAAAATGTTGCACAAAAGACGAAAAACGCTTTTTCTATTGTATTTTTGTTCGGTTATAATAGTTTTTTTTATATATAATTTTTCACATTCGTGATGATCAGTTTTAAAACGTTTCTTTTCCAAAATGAGTTTAAAATTATGCCCCAGTGGTAAACTGACACTTCAATAAATAATTAATTACCCGTTTTTACTTAAGACGGATAAACTTTGACAGTTGAATGGAGCATTGTCCGCATATCCGTCCCTAAATAAACATACGCCAGACCAAGTGGCTACTTTAAAGGGATTAACTTTAACATTTCAATAGGCCATTGTTAGTGTTTCCGTCCCTAAATAAACACACGCCATACATTGTGGCGACTTAACACTCGTGATCAGAGCATTTAGAAATAATACACTGATGATTTGTGTCATTTGGATTCGGACCGCCGAGGAGTCAACATCGTATGTATGTATTTTACGCAGATATTTATTAAATTATTTTACAGTAAATATCCTTGTTATTATTTTATATAGAAACATTATTTGACAGAGTCATAATATCGAATAAAATTGAAAATAAATTTCATATATTTTGTTATATGTTTAAATTTTTATAAAGAAACAAATTTAAAGTAATAAATTAATTGTCTTATTTATAGTATTATTGAGAGTCAATTAGTCAGTCGGTTTTCAATTATATATCTTATTACTAATGTATTTTCTTTTATTTGGAATGTTTATAGGAAAACACATTAAAAATAATATATTAATATTTAGTCAGTTTTTACGCAGATATTTATTAAATTATTTTACAGTAAATGTCCTTATTATTATTTTATATAGAAACATTATTTGACAGAGTCATAATATCGAATTAAATTGAAAATAAATTTCATATATTTTGTTATATGTTAAGAATTTTATAAAGAAACAAATTTAAAGTAATAAATTAATTGTCTTATTTATAGTATTATAGAGAGTCAATTAGTCAGTCGGTTTTCAATAATATCTTATTACTAATGTATTTTCTTTTATTTGGAATGTTTATAGAAAAACACATTAAAAATAATATATTAATATTTAGTCAGTTTTTATTACTAATTAAAAATGTAATCAAGCAGTTTGCATTTTTAAAAGAGATTCTACTTTATTCGAACAATGATTTTATTAATTGATATGTGTAGTTAAGCACGTATTTATACAAAGGTTATCTGTAGTTATAATAATGGTGATTATCTCCCCGTCTAGGGCCGAGGACCTGACCTTCAATGTCCACGATTCAAGCCCTAAGATCGTGTATACAAGTCAGCTCCGTATACTTCCGGGAGATAATATTTCTATTTAAAACGTGATGATGTCATTCTTAAAAAAGAATCCAAAATGGCCGCCGCGCGTCTGTTATTCAACACGGCCGCCGTGCATGTGTAGTAAGGTCATTACTTCTATGCAAATGAGTTACTATTTATAGAAAACAAAATGGCCGCCGCGCATGCGCAGTCGTGCCCCCAAACCGACCCCAATACTACTCCTATAATACTTTTGTAGGATTCAACAAATAGGCAATTTTCGAACGAACAGACTATTTATTATTCGGACTTCTGACATATTTATTCCGTGCCAAACGTTACATCCCTTGCAAGTGCAATTTAATTTGCTAAATCTCTAGCATACGCTAATTTAAGAGACGCCTTATAGATCATACTTTAAATAGGAACATATTTTGTCATAATTTTATCATTATACTTTACAAGAGAACATATCCTGGCAGTCATTGATCAAATACTTTATAGTTTTGTCCCTTAGTTACATTTCATATATCCTTTAAATAGATACCTGAAGAGTTGCATATCTTTAACATTTCATTTATAAATCTTTATCAAATTTATGTAATGTATGGCGAATAAAAATCACTGTTCAAAGCGATTTAGTTGTGTATACATATGAGTGGATAACCAACTAAAGCAGTACAAAAAAAGATAACTTTGCTTGTTTATAATGCAGATAAATTATATACGTTCTGGAACATGTTTCGTTTTCATGCATTAATAAACTTTTCATAGAAAGTTGCTCTAGACAGATTATATTCTTCTTAGAGTGAAACAAAGAAAGACCCATCAGTGATTGGTGCCACATAAGCACGATTTTATCAAGTACTTGAGTATGCAAATTATTGTTTTTTCCTTTTAAACATGAGTAATGTATATAAACAGAAATTTTCTTTTGATACTCCCTCTTGAATCATTATATATATTTGATACCGTTTTTTCCAAACGAAATACTTAAACTTTCAAAACAGCACATCTTCTGGCAGTTTACAATTTTCGAAAACTTTAAACTAAACATAATTATTTCAAGCCGGATCATGTTAAAATTGCCAATTTTGTGAATTCTACAAGCTATACGTTATTTTATGGATATAACTGTACGTGCATAAAGGTAGATGAGCTTAAAATTTCATAAAAATCAACATGAATCTGAAGACTTATAATCAATCATATTTCGTTCATTTGCTATAACAAGTATTTACGAAAATACATTTTTATAACACGATAACCATTCTCAGCATGTAAATTACATGTATTCCAGAGTGAATCGTGTCCTGTCAGACGTCTATTCAATTAATACTACAAAATAATACAAAGAAAAACCACTCAGTCACGATTAATGTGACTTCGTGTGCTAATTCGTTCATCAAAGCGAAATGTGACTGTTAAAGCGTGACACGTAACTGTCTTATTTACTGTAGATTGTTGCCTGGAAATATAATTATTGTAACATAAGTATACAGTTATTTTTGCGTAATGTTGTGTCTCTATGGTAAGATTATGTGTCGTGTGATAAATTCAATCTATCAAAGTCTGTGTTGCAGTATAGACGCATCCCATAGTAGTAATTATTGTTCACCATTTTTAGATTTATTCATGACGTAAGAGTGTTTGTGCTACTCAATAATGCACTAGCTTTTTTATATACCTGCTATTACGGGTCATTTTAAACCGAAATTCTTTAGGGCCTAGTATTTTTATATGGTACGAATATTTATCAACAAATTAGAAAAGAATATAACAAAACTATTCTGATGTTTGGAGCTGCGTCTTTGTATAGTTTAACAAGTAATTCTCAAACGAACAGGCTGTTTAATACACATACTCATGACATATTTAAATCGTGTCAATTTTAACATCCCCTTGCAATTTAATTTTCTAAACCTCTATCATACGCTTATTTTAGAGACAGCTTGTAAATCATACGTTAAAAAGGAATATATTCTTTCATGACTTTATTATAATTTTGTTTATTTGATAGAAATACCTTTCGTTCAAAAGTTCAGTCATTATCATAACTATATTTTGAAAACATGTCATCACAACTTTTATTACTGGTATATTACTAAAGGCGCCAATAGTTTAGTAGACAAGGCCATTTAGAACAAACAATTCACCTCTATTTATAATCTCGTTTTGACAGCTATAGAGCTATAGAGATAATATTACTATAAACCGAACCACGATGTTTTAAGAGATTTTTCTATAAACCAATGGTAATTAGTTTTTTTTTTTATTATTTTCCGGTTTGTTGTAGATTTTTATTGCATAATTTCCGGATTTTAAAATATATATTTATCCTCAAACATTCACAAGCATGAATAAATGAATAAAAAAGATTCATCATAGCACGTGTAATTTTTTAATCAATGTGCTCAAAATGTTTTCAGTGCATATTGATGTCGTTTTCATTATTTTCAAATCTTAAAATAATCCCGTCTTTGGTGTTTTTTCCGTTGGCATAGAAACCAATATGTTCACTCGGTCTAATTTCAAACAAATAGTTTACATCATACGTCGTAAAATGTATTTCAGATAGTATTTTCTATGGACTTTGTCATTTGAAATTTATTAAATATCGGTTATAACTTCTGATTCTGTTTATTTATTATGACTTTCGTTCCCGTCATATCTAATAATTAAATTCCATTTAGCTTTTCCACGTCAGAGGCACGAAAACAGCACATTTTTGTTGTAATTTTATCATAATGTAATTTTAACCGTTCAGGTTTCTTAACAGAATTCCTTCCAACAATACTAATTGATCTAAGTTGTCATAATCCGATAGTCCAATTGTAAAACCAGATTAACCAAATTGCAGATATTTTATTTTATCAATTCATTTTCTGTGGCTATTCTTTGCTGTCGTTTTACAATATAATGTTCCTTTATATTAATGTTCAGTATAGTATATATATTATTTTAATATTATATGACAGAACTGTCATCCCAGAATAAATGTTTGTTTATTCAGATCAATTAATTCGTTGTGCTTACGTTTGTACATGTTCACTTAATGAGCATACAAAAGCATGAAGAATTATAATTATACAGACAGTTCGATAAAAAGAAGAACTGTAACGTACTTTGTACAAATACGTAACAATGCATTTTACATCCACACGCTTTGAAAGTCAGAAAATTGGTGATACTATTGGTGCAATGCAATGAAAACAAAACTGACAATTGAATCTCACAGATTTCATTTTATTCAGTCTGTGAGAAACTGTAACATCTCTCACGCACCGGGTTAAGTGGCATTCAATCCCCAGCAACAAAATCTGGCCCCATCGGCACATAAATAATATAACAACACTGCGATTAAGTACGTGCAACATTTGTAAAGCAACATTTACACTTAGTACCTGTATTATGATACATGGGTGATTATTTCTCAAGAGCAGATACAACAAAAACAAATATTTGAAAATTGCTGACCCGATTTTATAAAATATTTAATTCAAGATTTAGATATTTTCTGTAATAACATTTAGAATACTGGCAGTAGTATAAATGTTTGTGAAGTTATCTGTACTTTACAGGATGGTGTTTTTCTAAACTGAAGATTTCCCTGATACAAAAGTAGAACTTCTTGACCCAGAGTATATAATTTTGTAATATTAATAAATTCAGGTCCTAAACCTTTGGTAAATAACAAAATAACAGTCCAATCTGCAGATATATTTCTTTTCAATCAGTAAATAAGAACATGAAGTGGCGTAAATTGAGATTTTGTTCAATAAGTAGACACAAATTGTATACTCTCTTTTGAAGACAAATCCACAAGGAAATAAATACCAATTTCTTGCCCACGTCAATGTTGAATGATTGATGGACCATACCATATTGAGATTATTTAGATATATTAAAGTAGTCTTAATAAAATATATGCTATTTTGTTTGCACGGACAATATGTATCTTGATTTAGGTGATTTCTGTTTTACATTCGAAAAAAGACAAAATGGTTTTCTGATAAAGATTGTGCTTAAAATCAGAATAAAAAAATCTTCACTTTGGATTTGTAATATTCGAATTAATATGTTTGAAATTGTATCTAGTTATTTTACGGTATAAGTTTGTATTATTCTTGACAGCATACTTTTATCAAACTGGGTCAATAAACATATTTTTTCCAATCACCATGACGTATATTTCCGAACCATCTTCCGTTATTGTTAGAATGTAATGCCATACTTTTAAAATGCTAGGTAGAAATATTCACAGGAGTCTCCTAAACACAGATAAGTTTACATTCGATTATTTGGTTAGTTTGCCAAAGAAGTAATGTAGTTTTGAATTGTGTCCCAAATGCCTCTTACAAAAGAGTTAAACAAGCAGATAAATAAGAATCAAAATACGATAGAAAAAAAATTGTCATGTTATATTAACTGTACAGTTGCAAAGTTGTAAAAGCTGCAAAGCAGCACTAATTACCTCTACACAACACTATGATCATATTTTTACAAAGTAATGGTTATTACTATACAAAAGAGTTGTCTCCCAAACCGTGTTGCTCTGCAGAGTTTAGACTGTCATGTATAATCATCATAGATATAAAATCATGCTGTTATATACATGCACACCTGCAATTTTAATATCCGCCAATAGCTTTGTAGGCAATTGTACAAGACCATTTAGGACAACCAATTCTTCTCTGTTTAAAATCTCGTTTTGAAAGCTAAACTAATAATACTACTATAAACCGATCAACGATGTTTGAAGAGATTTTTCTATACAACCAATGGTTATTAGTTTTCATATTATTTTCTGGTTTGTTGTTGATTTTTTATTGCATAATTTCTGGATTTGAAGATAGATTTCTTCTCCAACATTCACAAGCATGAATAAATGTATACAATATTTTCAAATCTTAAAATTATCACATATTTGGTGTTTTTGCCGTTGTCATAGAAACCAATATGTTTACTAAATCTAATTTCAAACAAATAGTTTACATCATACGTCGTAAAATATATTTCAGATAGTATTTTCTATGGACTTTGTCATTTGAAATTTATTAAATGTCGGTTATAACTTCTGATTTTGTTTAGTTATTATGACTTTTGTTCCCGTCAGTATATATCTAGTCATTAAATATCACTTAGCTTTTCGACGTCAGAGGCACGAAAACAGCAATGGTTTGGTGTAATAGTATCATTATGTAATTTTAATCGTTTTTTTTCTAAACAGAATTCCTTCCAACAAAACGTATTGATCAAAGTTGTCATTATCTGACATTCCAAATGTAAAACCAGATTAACCAAATTGCAGATATCATTTTATCAATTTATTTTCCATGGCAATTTTTTGCTGTCGTTTTACAATATATTGTTTCTTCATATTAATTTTCAGTCTTAATTTTAGATGACAGATCTGTCATCCCAGAATAGATGTTTGTTTATTCTGATCAAAATTAATTCGTTGTTACGTTTGTACATATTCACTTGAAGTGCGTACAAAAGCATGAGGAAGATAATTAAATAGACAGTTTGAAATGTTAAGGATGAACTGTTACGTACATTGTACAAACAGGCAACATAAGCTTTAATAAATCTGAAATTGGGTGTACTATGAGTGCAATGAAAACAATACTGAAAGTTAAAAATTATTGAGTTTATGAGAGATAATGGAAACTGCAAAATCTCTCACACCCTCTAGCACCAGCTATAGCTGAATTCAATCCTCAACAATAAAATCTGACTCCGTCTGACCAGTAATAATATAACTTCACCGAGATATTTGCAGATGTTGCACAGCACTTAGTACCTTTATATACATGGGTGATGATTTCTCAAGAGCAGTGAAAACAAAAACAAATATTTGAAAATCGCAGACCCGCTTTTCTTGAAGTTAGTCAAATGAAGTCTTAGATATTTCATATAAAACATTTTAGAATACCGGTAGTAGTAATAAAGTATTTTGTAAAGTTATGTGTACTTTAAGGATGGCGCTATTTTGGAAAATGAAGATTTAATCAAAACCTAATTTGCCTGATACAAAAGTAGAACATCTTGACCCAGAGTATATAATTTTGTTATATTAATACATTCAAGTCAAAAACCTTTGGTAAATAACAAAATAGCAATTCAATCAGCAGAAATATTTCTTTTCAATCAGTAAATAAGGACATGAAGTAGCGTAAATTGAGATATTGTTCTGTAAGTAGACACAAATTGTATACACTCTTTAGAAGACAAATCCACAAGGAAATACAAATTTCTTGCTCGCGTCAATGTTGAATGATTGATGAACAATTGCATATTGAGATTATTTAGATATATAAAAGAAGTCTTAATGAAATATATGTTATGTTGTTTTCCTGAACAAAATGTAGCATGATATATGCGATTTTTATTTACATTTCGACAAAATACGACAGTGTTTTCTGGTATAGGTATTAAAGTACATATTTTGGGAAGGTTAATTCTCCGATGTTTAGATTTCACTGGCTACATGTTCTTATAATCATATTTGTAATTGTTTAAATCGTTTTATGAGATTTATTTTTATTATTCGTCGCGCATCGTTATATATTTATCTATGAAAAGCAAATACTTAATGAAGCAGAATCTAATATGATAAGATTATTATAAGACTATCTTGTTCTTGACTCAATTATGTTTCCCCAGACCAGGATCGCACGAGGCGGTTTTTGCGGAGAATATCATACATTATAGTGTTAAAGTAATATGTTTCCTCAAGTAAATGTTAACACAATACAAATGTGTATCCATGCAGCGTGATAAGCGCCTTTGCTGTAATATGATAAAAACATATCATTTTATTGCATAGTGTGATACATTCTGTGAAAATCAGATTTCATAGACTTTTTTTTCTATTTAAACTAATTATAAAGAGAGTGCCTGAAAATAAAATCCAGGCATTTTCATTTATGTTGGCGATTACATTTAGCTATTTTTCGGTATTGGTTTGTTTTATTCTTGACAGCATAAGTTTTTCAAACTTGGCCAATACACATATTTTTCAGGCACCATTGAGAGTATTGACGTGTTTTTTCCGAACCATCTTCCGTTATAATAAAAAAGTATTGTGATACTAAAGAAATGTTCACAGGAGTCATCCGATACGTTAACATTTTATTATTTACCAAAACAGTGTAATGTAGAGAAATGCAAATATTCTGTGTTTTTAATAATGTTTTAAATGCCTCTTGAAAAAGAGATAAACAAGCAGAAAAATAGAATTAAATTACAATAGAAATAATTCGTTATGTTAAATATATTGTTTATTGTATTGATTATTTTTTGAAATAAATGAAATTCGAAAATCTGAATAATGCTTTCACATTGACTGCAGGTTTACTAAGTATTGGCCTTTAAGTTGTTACATACTGAAATGTTTATATTCTAGGGCAGGTTATTCCAAAACAAACTAGGTGACCCCATATTTTTCACTCGAAATTTAAAATATATTCTTTAATACAGTATTCATTCTTCCTATAAGGATATATGAAATTTGTAGCTAACGAAAACTGTCATATTACAAGGGAAATAACATCTACGTTCTTGCTAAAATCTTTTTAGTTTAGGCCCTTAGTTAAAAAACTTGCTATTTTCATTAGATGTCTGAAGAGTTGCACATCATAAACATTTATTTATAAATCTCAATTAATTTGGTGAAATGCACAGTGGACGAAACAACTCTTATTAAAGTGAATAAGCGGTTGAAACCAATAACAACGTTTAAATTTTAAAACTCTTTGATACATATTCATTAAATCAGCACCAACTTAACTTTTTAAATCAGAGAATAATACTCTCATTGTACATATTTCTAAGCACAAAGTAGGCCTTTGTTAAGTCAGTATTTATTTCATAAAATTTGTGGCGCCAGACATATATATAGTATTTGTATAAGTGTTCATTACTAAGCATTTACAAAATTAAATTGGCAAAGAACTGCACAGACGATTTACTGAAAAGAAAACGAACTTTATTAAGATTCATTTGGAAAAAACTGCATACTTATGCATACCTATTGGATAAATATATTTTTAAACACTAAATTTAATTAATGCTGACAAACATTGAATTGCCCTAATTTAAACACATGAAACAAAGCAAAAACGTTAAGTTTGCTTGAAAAATCACCATTCAAAGTGATTATGTAATCAAAGGAGTCATATACCTAACTAAAACAATGCAAATATGTTAACTGTGCTTGTTTATTATGCGAATAAATTCAATAAGTTTTGGAACATGCTTGGTTTTTATGCATCAATAAACTCATTAGAAGATGCCCATGGCAGATAATATGTATAAGTCATTGATGCCAACCAAATAAGCAGGGTTGTATCACGACAGTGCTCCGTTATGCAAATTTTTTTTTTCTTTTTTATCATTTTTAATTTTCCTTTTTATACCCCGTTTGATTCATTTTTACTTGTCTGCATTCTGTCAGAAGGAGTTCTTTATCTTTCAAGTTTGCCCGCCTCCCGACAGTTAACAAGTTTCGAAAACTTGAAACTTAACAAAAATATATCAAATTGTGAAAGATATTTGTACATTGTCCGAATTCATGTAACAGTTTGCTCGGCATTTATCACTATACTTTGAACCTAAGAAGTTTACACGTTATATTTAGATTTTTATTGATAGTACTGTACTGTAAGTGCATTATGCTAGGTTATCTACATTATGTGTTTGCTACTTACAAGCAAAAGCATTCATTTGAATTTTCAGATTTCATAAATTGTCAACATGAATCTGGAGGTATTATGCTTAAATGCTTGCCACAGAAACTGATTATCAATATAATATACATGTATAGTCAATATATTGTATTACATTCTTTATTTCCTATGAATAAGTGTTTACGAAAATACATCTTTGTACACTGATAGCATATACATTATTCCTGAGTGGATCGTCTCTTGTAAGAAGTCTATTCAATTAATCCTAAAAAATAGTACATAGAAAAACCACCCAATCACAATTAGTATGATTTCATGTGCTAATTCGTTCATCAAAGCGAAATGTGACTGTTAAAGCGTGACACTTAACTGTCTTATTAACTGTAGATTGTTGCCTGGAAATATAATTATTGTAACATAAGTATACAGTTGTTTTTGCGTAATGTTGTGTCTCTATGGTAAGATTATGTGTCGTGTAATAATTTCAATCTATCAAAGTCTGTGTTGCATTATAGACGCATCCTGTAGTAGTAATTGTTGTTCACCATTTTTAGAGCACTTAAACTTATTTAACCTGTATACCTGCTTTTGCGGATGACTTCAAACCGCGGTGATTCTATAGGGCGTAGTATTTTTGTATAAATATCAAGAAACTAAGATAAAAAAAATAAAAGAATTCTGATAATAGGAGCTGCATCCCTTTATTACTTTTGTAGGGTTAAACAAGTAAGCAATTCTCGAACGAAATAACAGTTTAATATACCGCCTACTGACATATTTAAATCGTATAAAGTTTTACATACCCTTGCAAATGAAATTTTATTTTCTAAACCTCTAGAATACGCTAATTTTAGAGGCGGCTTGTAAATTATACCTAAAATAGGAACATATTTTTTCATGACTTTATCATTTTGTTTATTTGATATACATTCTTTATCAGAACTTTATATTTTGAAAACATGTCATAACAACTTTTATAACTAGTATATCATTAAAGGCGCCAATAGTTTTGTAGGCAATTATACAAGGCCATTTAGAACAAACAATTCTCCTCTGTTTAAAATCTCGTTTTAAAACTTAAAGAAATAATATTACTATAAACCGATCAACGATGTTTTAAGAGATTTTTTCTGTAAAACCAATACTAATTTTTTTTTCTTATTATTTTCCGGTTTGTTATAGATTTTTATTGCATAATTTCCGGATTTGAAGATAGATTTCTTCTTTAACATTCACAAGCATGAATACATGAATAAAATATATTCATGGCACGTCGTCATGTTTTTAAATCAATGTCCTCATAATGTGTACAGTGCATATTTATGTCGTTTTCATTATTTTCAAATCTTAAAATAATTCCGTATTTTGGTGTTATGTCGTTGGCATAGAAACGAATATGTTCACTCGGTCTAATTTCAAACAAATAGTTTACGTCATACGTCGTAAAATGAATTTCAAATAATATTTGATTATGTCAATTGAATATTAAATGTTGGATATAAAATTGAAGTAGCCTACTGATTTTGTTTACTTATTAAGACATCTAATAATTACATTGCACTTAGCTTTTTGATGGAAGAGGCATGAAAACAACTTTCATTAAATCAGCAAATCATTGTTGTAATAGTATTGTTATTTAAGTTGTAATTTTAGTTTTCTGAACACAATAACTTTGAACAAAACTTATTGACCTAAATTGTCATAATCTGACATTCCAAATGTAAAACCAGATTAACCAAATTGCAGATATTATTTTATCAATTCATTTTTTGGTGGCAATTCTTTGCTGTCGTTTTACAATATATTGTTTCTTGAACTTTCTTCATAATAATTTTCAGTCTTGATATTAGATGACAGATCTGTCATCCCAGAATAGATGTTATTCAGATCAAATTAATTCGGTGTGTTTACGTTTGTACATGTCTACTTGAAGTGCGTACAAAAGCATGAAGAATGATAATTATACAGATAATTCGAAAAGTAAATTTTAAAGAAGATTTTTAACGTACATTGTACAAGTACGAAACAATGCATTAAGAATAAGCTTTAAAAATTCAGAAAATGGGCGATATTATGATTGCAATGAAAACAAAACTGAAAGTTGAATATTACACACTCGATATAATTGAGTCTATGAGAGAAAATGAAACTGCAAAATTTCTCACCCCTCTAGCACCGGCTTTACCGGGTTTCAACCCTCAACAATTAAATTTGACACCATCGGACCAGAAATAATATAACTACACTGAGATTATGTACGGGCAACATTTACAGCCATCGCACAGCACTTAGGTCCTATATTATGATAAATAGGTGATTTCTTGAGAGCAGTTGAAACAAAAAAAAAATATTTGAAAATCGCAGACCCGATTTTATTGAAGTTTGTTAATTGAAGATTGAAATAATTTGTGTAATATCATTTTATAATGCTGGTAGTAGTCAGAATGTTTTTGAAGTTATGTGTATCTTATAGGATAGTGCTTTTCTAAACTGATGATTTTATCAAAACCCTATGTTTGCCATATACAAAAATAGAATTTCTTGACCGAGAGTATATAATTTTGTTATTTTAATACATTCAAGTCAAAAACCTTTGGAAAATAACAATCCAATCAGCAGAAATATTTCTATTCAATCCGTAAATAAAGACATGAAGTGGCGTAAATTGAGATATTGTTCTGTAAGTAGACACAAATTGTATACACTCTTTAGAAGACAAATCCACAAGGAAATACAATTTCTTGCTCACGTCAATATTGATTGATTGATGGACTATTGCATATTGAGATTATTTATATATATATAAGTAGTCTTAATGAAATATATGTTATTTTGTTTGCATGAACAAAATGTATCTAGATTTAAGTGATTCAAAAAAAGACAAAATGGTTTTCTGATAATGAGTGTGCTTAAAATCAAAATCAAAAATCTTCACTTTGGGTTTGTAATATTCAAATTTATTGTTAATAAAGGTTTACTCGACAATGTTTATATGAGTTCTGATTTTAAGTTGTTTCATGTATCTTATAATGCTATTTTTGAATATTTAATTAGTTTTAATGATGTTCATTTTGTTTTTCTTCGCGTAAAGGTTAACTATGAAAAACAAATATTTAATGAAGCAGAAACTAATATGACACGATTATAATAAAACTATTTTGTTCTTGAATAGACACGGGATTGCACGAGTTTAATTCATGAAAATCCGACTGAGTTTATTCAAGTACATTTGTTATATGTTTCCTTAAGATAACATAATACAAATGTATATCAACGCAGCTAATTAAACGTTTTTGTTTTAAATATCATAAAAATATATCATTGTATGGCATAGTGTGAAACATTCTGTGGAAATAATATTTAATATACTTTTTTTCTATTAAAACTTATTATAAAGAGAATGCCTGAAAATAAAATCCAGGCATTTTTATTTATGTTGGCAATTAAATCTAGCTATTTTACAGAATAAGCTTGTATTATTCTTGACAGCATACAGTTTTCAAACTAGGTCAATAAACATATTTTGTTCAGGCACCATGAAGAGTATTGACGTATATTTCCGAACCGTCTTCCGTTAGAGTCAGAAAGTAATGTCATACTAAAGAAATGTTCACAGGAGTCATCCAAAAGTTAACATGTTATAATTTGGTTTGTTTACCAAAAACAGTAATGTAGGGTAATGTATATATTTTTAGTTTTGAATTTTGTCTTAAATATTTCTTGGAAAAAAGTAAAACAAGCAGAAAAATAAGAATAAAATTACAATAGAAATTTTCTGTCATGTTATATCAACAATCTTGTATTTTTTCATCACAGTAATAGCTTACATCTACAGATGTTTTAAAATATAATTTTTTTTATTTTTTATTTTATCGTTGAAATTTGCTAAAGCCGGTGCTAGGGGGCAGGGACAGTAGTTTCCACTTTCCTGAACTGACTATGAACATGATTAATTTAATCAAACAGAGCCTGCAACATTTTCAATTTTGTCGCTTTGGACACTCTTTAGGGATTCCATTTTTCTCTATTTTCAACTATATTTTTAAACTCTACAAAAAAACCGACAAATTTTAGTAAAACAATTTCTTTTTGGGTCTCTAAACAGGCTAGTTGCTCTGCAAAGTTATACGGCTATATGTAAATGATCAATTATATCATGTATAAAAGGTTTTATGCTGGTTCAGCCCGTCTTTTCGACACACTCTCATGCGGCGATAATATTTTTTTCTTTTACACCGAGAATAGATTAAGCTTTAAATTAGTGACAACAATGGCTTATAGGAAATATTAATGTCTGCTTTAAGGGTACTCGGAATAATTTGTATTATAATCCCTATGAACGAAACATGTTTTCCTATTTATTATTGTTAAGACACAAATTATAACATACCGGCACTGTTAACGATCCACACACACTTAATATATGAAAAATGTTTGTCCTACTGGGGTTTGACCTTCAGTTTCAATACAGCCGACAGTAATACTAGCCTATCTAAATACTCTTAAAAATCTAAAAATATCACTTCAGTAGGGTTTTATGCAATATATTGTAACCTTTTCACTGATCATTTAGAGAAGTATTTTATCATATGACATACCCTGATAATGTTTTCTAGAAAACATACCGGTACCTTAGATTCATGTATCACGCAAGACACAATGCAAAATAAATAATTAAAAAAAAAATAAAGAAAGAAGAGAATAATAAGTAACTAAGTTACTCAATTACAGACAATGTTCTCCTTGATGAGCAAATTAGTACCTGCAGTCATATAATGTTGTATTATGTTCGATATAATTGAAAAGCCTTTCAAAAAATTACGCTTTTGGTTAGATAATTCATACAAATTATCTTTAAGAAAATAAAAAACTATAAATTTAAGCCAAATTAAAGGAGGAAACATCAAGACAATGACGTAGGTATGATATTTTAAAATTCATCATTCGCAATGTCTAATTAAGTGAGCAGTTATAAAATCACAATGTTTAAGCAAATCTGAATGAAGTTTTGGCAAATGCAGGTATTTATTTCGTATTCTTTTTCAATCTGTAAAATTCACACACTACTGTTTTTACATAAGAACTTTATTGCAAATGTGTAGCTAAAGGAGCAACTTAAATTCTCCAGATAATTGCAGTAACCGTTTCCCCCACTAATAAAAAATAGATAGATACATAAATAAATAAAAACATTTCGGTGGTTCTATAAGAAATACACAACAATTAAAGATGAATGAAAGGGCGACTGAACTCCCATTTAATGTTTTTCTATCCTTTCAACAATTTGCATGTGTATTCGTTTCTCTGAGATGAAAAAATACCCAAATACACTTGTTCGAAGCACAATGCACACTGCATTTATACTTGATTCTATTTGGTATTGTGTACGTATTTCAAAAGTGGGAGTAGATATCTCTTAAATTCTCAGCAAACGACACATTTATAATGACCATATGTTTGGTAAAGTTCTGACCCAAATAAATAAGGGAAGAAAGGTTAGTTTGTTTAAGGAATCTCAATGTCGATATAAAGGATGTACATTTCGACTATTTTAATTCGAAACAAAAACGTATTGGACGGGTACATATAGTATATGCAGACGTAGCACAAGATATTTAAAGGAAATAATTTTGGTAATAAAATAGCAATAATTTCTGTTCATTAACAATGAATAAGAAGACAAAACATGTATTTACGAAACGGCTAGAGTACATCATTTAAGCAACAGCGATATTGATAACATGTTGGTACACCCAGCGGAGAGGACGATTCAACTCTTGTCTACTTACTGACTATATTTACAATTTGTGACACTTCATGTGTTAATATACTGATTGAAAAGAAATGTTTCTGCTGATTAAATTGTTAGCATCCTATGAGCGTGATGTTCTTGGCACGAATCTAATTTCTGTAACAAATTCACGGAATCTCAAGAGAAATGTCAAGACGTTTATTTCGTGTGTCAGCCAGATATGGAATTGCTTAAAACGTCAGTATAAAAATACATAATTATTGTTATCTTTCCGAAAGGAAATAGTTTGTCTCCACATCATAATATCAACATTTGTTTCAATTTCAATAAGCACTTGTACTTTTAAAGATGAGACAGAAAAGATCCGATACTAGTATCTATATACAAAATTGATTTATTTAATCTTAAATAGAACAAAGAAGAGTCAAGTATATTTTTACCAACGTGATAAAGTGCTTTAGATATATTTCCCAATGGACTTATTTCTTGTAGGACGTCCATTTGACAATTGTTTTTATGAACTGAAATGTAGGAAATCGCTAAGAGTCCTTTATCTATAAAATGTAAAACTTTATAAACAATGAAGAATATATTCATTGTTACACAGTGTCAAGACAATTCGACTTTACATATTTCGCAAATACAATGTTAAAAGGCGCAAAAAGGTTTTGTCAAGGTCCAATGTAGAAAATGAATCCGCATGTTAAGACAACATCTGCTTG
The DNA here is from genome assembly GCF_026571515.1 of Ruditapes philippinarum. Classification (NCBI taxonomy): domain Eukaryota; kingdom Metazoa; phylum Mollusca; class Bivalvia; order Venerida; family Veneridae; genus Ruditapes; species Ruditapes philippinarum. The sequence goes on from NW_026867059.1 coordinate 145,053, forward strand.
TCTAGTTCGTGTCAATAGATTTGATACAGCATATTCCCACAAAACAGTACATAATTTATGATTAAGGCAAACATTTTGAAATGTCACCATTTATACCATTTGTCTACGTAAAATATTATTTTACTCACTTTGATTACCACTTGATGTCACATGAGTAGTTTTTTTGTACGTTATTATTAAACATACTTTTAGAATGTCGTGCTTTGTACTAAGAAAGTACGATACAATAGAAATATCACACTGATGAAACATTTGCATGTATATACAACAAATTATTTCAGTCCAAAACCGTGAGTAAATAAGACGCTAACAACTCAATCAACAAACACACTTCGTTTAAATCACTATATTAGCACAGGGAATGACGTAAATTAAAGATAATTTTCTGTCAGTAGACAATTAATTGTATTGATGTTTAAGGAGACAAATCCGCAAGGCAACAAACATTTTGCTCATGTCAATGTTGAAGTAATGATGTACTCCTGCTTGATGACGCTAACAGTTTATTCAGATTCTATAGATATGTAAATATATACAGTCTTAAAAATATACTATGTTTTTCATCTATACTTGTGTGTCTTTTATCTTAATTTATTTTATTAATAACAACTTATCATCATATGTGTGACTGTTTTTATAATACTTAGAAAATTTGGTTCAGCTCCGTTTTTTTCACTGTAAACCGAACATTAATTTTACAAGAAAATAAGTACCTTTGTTCCATAAAAACAGTCTACCAAATTTGATAGCCAATTTTGAATTGCGATATTACACATATAAGATTAATCCTGAAAATTAATTAATTTTAAACGTTTTAGTTAGTGCGTTTAACAAACTACGTTTGTACGAGTATCACTTTGTTTATTATGATTTTTTTTTTATCTATTTACAAAATTACGAATGTATAAAATTTAAGGTCAGCCAATTATTGTAACACAAATAAAATATACACCACATTTTCTGTAAGTAAAAAATAAATTGTATTGATGTTTTAAGAGGCAACAAACATTTTGCTCATGTCAATGTTGAAGTAGTGATGTACTCCTGCTTGATGACGCTACAACATTTCATACAAATATCTTTATGTTCAGTTGACACCTTTAAATGAATATTTTATTTGTTTAAAGGGGAATCTAGCTTCTGTCTGTACATGTTTTCATTATTTTCACTTTGTATGTATGCAATGCACTAACAATTAGGAACGTAAAATGTGAACAAGTCTGAATAAATATGTCATGCTTAAATCATTTGTAATACATAATTACCATTTATTTATTATAATTAATATTTAGGTCCATGCAGGGTCTCTTGTCGTTTAAAAAACGGATATCTTATATTTCTTTGAGAACATGAGTAAATTGATATATTTATGCAATCCATATGATGGTCTACATAACATTAAATCATAAAGAAAGAAAAAGAAAAAAAGAAAAAAGAAAAAAAAAAAGAAACGCAAACTGTAGAATAATTATTCTTATTTATTAACGGAGTTTTAACTCTGAAAATATAATTTAGAAGAGCTTATGTCTTTATATAATCTAACACCTCTAAGTAGCTGCTTTAAAATCTGAATGCAGTTAGTAGGAAAGCATACACTTGAATAAAATATATATTTAACGGCGTATTTTATTGATATGGTAATATCAGGACCCGTCGTTCCAATGGGCTAATGAATAGATTTCATGTTATCATTACTGCAGACGTACACTAAAGCCCTCTATGTCAAGAATAAATAATACCAATCTAGAAAGGCAGAAAAATGCAAGTATGCAAATAATGAATGGTATATAGTATTCATGAAAATCATTGTACGTATATATATGGTAAGTAATAATTTTATAAAATTGTTGGATTGTCTAACGTTTGTTCTATATATTGATTTCTTTGTCCAATGTTTCTGCAGGAAAAATAATATTTTGTTTTATTTTTTTCTTTCATTCCTTTTGGATGGCAGATTATTTATTGTTATTTCCTGATAGGTACGTGTAATATTAAGCAAGCATAATTAATGTTACAAAATGCTTTTTTTGTGTTTTAGCAACAACATTTCTTAAATGCTTAATGCTTAATGCGTTGTGTGTTTTGTTCCATCAAATTTTATTCAGATGAAAAGCTTCCGTTCCTTTACATTGTAATCAATATAAAATATAATCTAAAATAGGCACCAGTTAATGACAACAGATCTATCATAACCAGAAACAGAAATTGCTTTTTGCAAATTTTAATAATTGTTTAGAGAGAACTGTTGTAATACATATTGTTTCAGAAGATCAGTTATGTTAAAGAATAGCAAACTTATAAGAAACATTTCACTGCCTAATTCAGATCGGATTAAAACGTCTGAACATGTTCTGGATAGTAATTATTACAGTATATAATTATGTTTCTAATTGGTCGTGATTATCATTAATTTATTATTCATAGGAATTACTTTAATTTTTGTCTCTATAACTGCAAAATAAGTTTTACGGCCTATAATTTATAAACACAAACATAGTGCTGGTGAGTATGCAAAAAATTGACAGGTGTTGACTTAATTGAGAGATAATCCTTACTGTAACACATAATTAGATATATTTAATTTATCCTGCAATATACAATTCTGAACAGGGTACACACAATCACGCTAGGACTATGTACAGATAGGACCATGTACAGATAGATACATGTGAACATCAATTTTAGTAAAAGTAATGTATGCATTTCAAAAGTGCAGATCAATATTTTTAGAATCCTATGAAAAAATCATAAGAAAAAATGAAATGAACACATGTTATATTGTAATTATTGAAGAACAAACCTTTCACTGTATATGCGCACCTAGAGAACAATACTCAGGTCAACAAGAATTTTATCAATTAACAATGAATAAATTTAACAATACACTGTACAAGTATGTCATGAGTAAATCATGCCTTTCGTAAAAATCATATTGTAACCCCCAGCGGAATAATGTCTTGAGTATTCAGCTAATAGCTAATTGAGCTATTGTCTACTTACTGACCAAATTTACAGTGTGTGTCACTTCATGTGCTAATTTAACTGACTGAAACGAAATATGTTTCTGCTGATTGATTTGTTAGCACTTTATAAGCATGATGTTCTTGGAACGAATCTAATTTCTGTAATAAAGTCACGGAATCTCAAGAGAAATGTCAAGACAATTTTTCGTGTTAAAGACAAATGCAGAATCGCCTAAAACGTTAGTATGAAAATACATAAATTTTTTTTAGAATATAAACATTTGCCTAAAATTAAATGATAAAGAAATATCTGGGCAGGCATAAATGCAAAACTGTAAACAATCTGTATATGATAAATATTAATCTGATAATATTGTTGGATTGTTTTATCTGGATAAATCTATTTCTGCAGGAGATAAGATATGTTGTTTTGTTGTTATCATCGCCTATGGGTGGGTTATTTCTTAAAAGGTAATATGAAACATGCAAAGTTCTTACAGTAAGATTGCCAGCTCGTGTTTCCAGCAACAGGTTTCCTATATATATATATCAACAATTTACATGTACTTTAATTACTTAAAAAAACATATTGACAAATGTTGCCTCATCAGTCAAGGATTGTTCACAAGCCGGCATAATAATTGTACCTTCAGATATTATTGTTGAATCTAGCAGATCTGCGAAATAAACAAAATGATGTGCATCATTCTTTAGTCAAATATGTCTTGCATAAAGTTTTATGTAATTGTATTGACACGAACAATTCAGATAAACAGGTCTCGTTCTTTACGTTGCAATCGTAAAAAACATCTATATATGCCAACAGATCTGTCATGATCGAATATATATTGCATTGTGAAAATTCCTATAAGTCCGATGTAATTGTTTTAAATGTTATTCAAGAGTAAGAACCCTGCTGCAATATATTCTTGCTCTGAATATTGTTTATTTCAAAGAACAAGTATTCATTAACAGACAGCAAAATACGATACTATTAAACAAATTCATTGGCTTTATTCATATAATACATTTTCATACTCTATGTTTGCTCCCTTTTTGGGTAAATATTGCAATAAATGCTCGTCTTACTATCTGGGGTTCTTTTTCGTCTTATGTTTATTAAAAACTATACACTCATGCGCAATGATAATATCAACTTTTGATAGCAATTTTCGCAGTTTATAAGCATGTTATTATTCCTAGTGTATGATTACAATATATTTCAAGAGACCATAATTATCTCTGAGCTACGGACTTACTGTAACGCAGATTTTGATACATTTAATACTCATACAAAACACACGATCCTTTCTAGAAAACAAACCATTATGATAGAACCATGTACTTAAGTTACAATGATTACATTCTAGGCAAAATTCTTCGATAAATAAGACCGTAATAAGTTACTCTATTACAATCAATGTCCCATTTGATGTGCAAAATAACACTTCATGTCATATGTATTGTATTTTATTCGTAATGATTGTAAAGACCTGTAGAATGGTATCATTTCTCTAAGATAGCATGATATAATTGGGACGTCATACTGACGAAAAATTGGTGAATTTAGTACCACATATTTATAACCTTTAAATGAAATTTACACCAAAGCAAGCCCAGTGTAAACAGAGTATTGCCATGCATGTATACATTCTACCATTTCTCAAAGGCAAAACACGCGTTTTATGACAAAGATTTAAATGAAAAAGGCAACAAAACTCTTCAATACGCCAGATAATTGCAGGTATGATTTTAAAACATTAAATGATAAATAAAATGACCTTTTCTTCTATTCTATTTCCTCAACTACAATTAGTGTACAGAGGTAGATACTTGCCAAATTCAGTTGATTGAAGTATTGGGCAAAATATACGTGTATTTAATTTTAATAGATATCGTGCAAGTAAGATAAAAGTGAAAATTAATTTGTTGAAAATCCTGTGAAAAATATTCAAAAGACAAAAACGAGCCGGCTAGAGTACATTATTCAGTCAATAGAAAAATGAAGAACATACTGTAACTCCCAGCGGACTTGTGTCTTGAGCTCTTGTCTACTTACTGACAATTTGCGCCACTTCATGTGTTAATTCACTGATTGAAAAGAAATGTTTCTGCAGATTAAATTTATAAGCATCTTATAAGCGTGATGTTCTTGGCACGAATCTAATTTCTTTAACACATTCACGGAATCGAAAAAGAAATACTAAGGCTATTTGTGAATAAGGCAAATGTAGAATTGCCCTTAACGTCAGTATTAAAACATTACAATTGCTATCTTTGTGAAAAATATCAATTCTTGTCCATGTCTTAAGTTCTCAATAAACAATTGTTGCTTTAAACTAACTTGCGACAGAAAATGTTAATATTCGAGTATTAACTAAAGCATAATGACTTTAATCTAATCTAAAGTAGAACAAATACCAGTTAAGAGTATCTTCATCGACATGATAACGTGCTTTAGATATATTTCCCTATAGACTTATATCTTGAAAGACGACCATTTGATGAGTGTTTACAAATATGAAATGAAACGAAGAGTGTCACTCAGGAATCAAGACAAATTCGTTGAATCAAATACTATGCTCAATGACTTGATAAGATTTTCGCAAATATTAATGTAGAACTTGTTGATGAATTGGCAGTAAAAATAATGTAAAACATATAATTATAAGAAACCATTTCAATCTTTTATTAACTGACTCATTAATATAAGATGAAAATGTAAGGATGAAATTATTCTTTTTGATACTTAAGTAAGGTACATCTAATTCTTCATCACAAAAGTTTACTTTTCTAATAATTGATTATGATACTCTAATACTCTGATACTCCTTACTCTAAGCGAGCGCCTTTTTATCCCGAAAGTAGGATAAAATATCATATTGCGCTGAATAACACAAAGTAGTTGAATCGATTTGTTAGATTTCGAATCGAACCTTCGAAAGTGAATTATTGGTTAGTAATTGTAAAAGTATGTCAATAGTTGACCTGAAGTAGAACAATGTGTGCTTAATATAATGATGACTTGGTTAGAATGATTTTATCAGCAGACAGTCTCATATAATCATTCCTAGAAGAACAAACACCAATACGCTAACAGCATGTCATTATTTTACAATGGTTACATCTTACGCAAAAATCTTCGATAAATAAGACAGTAACAAGTCACTCAATAACAGTAAATGTTCTTTTTTTGATGAGCAAATTAGCACTTGATGTCACGTATGTTGTAATTTGTTCGCGTTCGAGATAATTGAACAGACTTTTAGAATATCACGCTCTGCACTTGGAGAGTACGGCGAATATACATACGACTGAAGAAATGTGTAAGATTGTCAAGTAAATTCTAAATGCGTAAAATAATTTACCTATTAAATAAAAAACTTTCACTTTTAGCTATATTAACGAAAGACATGTCAACAAAACTACACAGATATAATCAACTTAAATATCATTTGCCATGCCTGATTTATTAAGTGAGTTATTATAAATCACTATTATTCATATAAGTTCTGAACGAATTCATATCAGACCAATTTTGTACGTGTAAAAATGCAGACAGATGTTATATTCCACTAGCATAAACTCGCCGTATTTCTTTTATCTATGAATGACCGATTCTTACAAAAGTAACAAAGAAATCATTATAGTTTTTGTTTAACCTCAACAAAAAATATTTTTAAATGAAAACTAACCAAATACAGTTATATGAAGTATCAGGTGCAATTTATGTGCACTTAACATTATTGTAAATGTATTGCAAATTTTGAACATAAATTAAAAATAAAGAATGATATATTTCAATTCCTCTGGAACAATCAAAAGACACATTTACAATAAACATATGTTTAATACAGCCATAGAATCAATAAAAAATCGACTTATTTTAAGTAACCTCAATTTCTATGTAAAACAGTTGAATTGTTACTATTTTTTTACAGAGATCAAGATTATTAAAGCTTTGTTTTAAACCAACATAATAATAATTGATTATCCTTTCAAAGTATCCACACATGTTGCACAAAATGATTAATCAGAAACAGGTCCTTAACAGCTAATGAATAAAAAAATACAATATATGTATGTAAAATAGAGAAAAATAGAATCCCTAAAGAAAGCCCAACACGGCAAAATTGAAAATGTTGCAGGCTCGGTTTGATTGAGCCTGTTCATGGACGGTATTGGAAAGTGCAAATTACCGTCCACGCCCCCTAGCACCGGCTTAAGCAGAATTCAACATTTAACACGAACTGGTACAATTTGGAATTTTGAAACATCCGCAGATGTGTTCATATGACGGTTATCATGGAACCTTCAATGTGACACGTAAGTGCCATTCCATGAAAAGCGGCATATGGTCCCCAAGTTTACACACCTCCTCTATTGTTTGTGACAGGTCTATATTTTTTGGATAGACCTGTTTAAACAAAAGAAAGTCCGTTATGAGGTCTATCTTTTGCACGTGCACAGGTCTGTTCTAGTCAGACAGACCCGGTCATGAAAAACACGTGAAAAAATAGACCTGCTTATGCGCAGACAAAGAAAACATGAAATGCAATCAAAAATTGAAAATGAAAATAAAATGTAAACGATTGTCATAATATTCCTGTCTTACAAAATCTGGATACATTCTTTTAAACAAGATAATGTTCCCCTGAAAACCTTCGAATCCAGGGCTTAGTTTCAAAGAATGCTACACTACAACGTTAAAGGTATAATCCAAAGCTAGCTTATAATGACATGCATATACAAGTACTTAAAGTGGATTGGTCTATATTGGGCACATCTCCCATTAGTTATTAAAATAGCGATAAAAACGATTGGGATATTATTAAAAGAAATCTTGAAAAAGAAATGTTAATGCAAAGTTATAAGTGATTTAGTATAACGATTTATATGATGAGCGATCATATTTTATTCTATAACACTTTATACGATCATCTTCAAATGTATCTCACACTTGCCAACAAGAAACATATGTAAGTATTTCCTGGTCTGCTGGGTATCCGGACATTTGCCCCTCAGACAGTTGTTCCCTCGGAAGTTTTCTCCATTTTTTCAGTAGCGGACATTTGCCCCTTCATATCTTTGGAAGGGTTGGACGTTTGCTTCCCCCCACCATGTTTTAAAAATGTTAAAAATTAATTTTGAATTGTTTATCGCATTTTGTCGAAATTCTAATTGTGCTTAAATAAACAAAAACTGCGCAAATTTGTAAAAACAAAAAAACATAAACAAATAAAATAAAATACATAATATTCATACACGAGATGACCTCTACAAGTAACAATTTGCCACAGCATAAAGGGGGCACTCGTCCGAGAGGAAAACTGTTCGGGGGAGGGGGCAAATGTCCTAGAATTTGCAATGTCTTATACGAAATACAATCAACATAATTATTCATTCTTTAACATACATTCCATTACAGACCCATTCTCTTTATTATTGACAAATTGCACATTTACATTTTTTATTATTTTTTAAAGGGAAAAGCAGTGTTAAATGCAAGATATATATATATTATATTTAAGCAGAACGTTGATAGAAGCTTACCTGTAAATGAGCGGTGTTAAAAAAATAATCTTTGTGCATTACATCAAATGTTTCAGATCAGCCATTACTCAAGCAATTACTTTGACGGTGTGTAAGTTGGATATCGGCCTCGTACATCGATCTTTCTGTTTAGGAAAAAGCTGGTCACGATTTTCATGAAACACCTCGAGCGCTACGCGCTCTCGGTGTCACATGAAATTCGTGACCAGGTCTTTCCTAAACAGAAAGACCTCGTACTCGGTCGATATCCTATACAAAAAAATGCGTTTGCCCTAAACGAGAAAACAATGGGCGGAACTAAATAAAATGGAATTTTGAAAGGGGATCTGAGGTTATGAAGCCTGCATATCACAGATAAGACGTCAAAAGACAATTTAAAAAGCAGGCAACATATCCTAAGGGTGATTAGACAGTATTCAAGTAGGAATACTGGAACCACCCAAGTTGAAAAAGGCCAAATAGAAGAAACTAAAAATACCACATAACATGTATACACAACAATTATGTCGTGCTGAACGATCTTCAAGGATCGAAAATATAACATCTTTGATTAAATGTACGGGGAGACTTTTTACGGCCGCCACACGGCACAAATAACACTGATGTGACCATAAAATAGAGAAAAACAGAATCCCTAAAGAAAGCCCAACACGGCAAAATTGAAAATGTTGCAGGCTCGGTTTGATTGAGCCTGTTCATGGACGGTACTGGAAAGTGCAAGTTACCGTCCACGCCCCCTAGCACCGACTTAAGCAGAATTCAACATTTAACACGAACTGGTACAATTTGGAATTTTGAAACATCCGCAGATGTGTTCATATGACGGTTATCATGGAAGACCCGGCTGGAGCACACCGAATAGTAAATAGCAAAATGAAAAGCATGTTATTTCTCCAAACGGACTTGTAAGTCAATGGAACTTTTTTCTACTAACTGACTATATTTACAATTTGTGTCAGTTCATGTGTTAGTTTACTGATTGGGATGGATAATTTCTGCTGATTGGAATGATAGCATTCTATGAGCGTGATGTCTTTGGCAGGAACATAATTTACCGAATCTCAAGAGAAATATCAAGACGTTGATTTCGTGTATCAGACAAGTACAGTATTGCCTTAAATATCAGTACAAAATACATAATGATTGATATATTTCTTAAAATATATATTTCGGTTTACTTTTTAATGTCAACAATTGCCCAGTTTGGGGCTAAGACTCCCTTGGGGTTTAGACTCCCTGGTATTTGTTTAGTTGTTATACTTTATCATTATCCCACATATACATACTCAATCAAACCGGGTCTGTAATTTTCATGTAATTATGTTGTGATTCCTGGGGATCACACTGTATCCATACATTTATTTAAGGGTTGTGTCTATGAACTTAAATGTATGATTTATTAGGAAAAACGATTTATTTTGATTTATTCATAAGACATTATCATGGCGCATTCTAAAATAGACCTAAACCTTCTATATTTCATTTATTTGTCAATAAAAGATGTTAAAATTTCAATGAACAGAATTTTAAGTTTTTTTTCAGCTTTTAAATGTTAAATATAGCGTACATTATTTTTTAGATAAATCGAATCAAATAAATGTCACATCAAATGACTAAAAAGATGAAAAATGAAATTTTCCGGCCCCTTGATATCTCTAATCTGCCGGTCACTTTTAAATGCCATAGTTTAATAAATCCTTTTAGTAGTGGTTCCATCATGCTTAAGCTCAGTCATGTCTTCTAGAAATTTTAAAATAGTCCACAGGGAATACAAGCGAGATGTTACGCAAGCGTAAAATGACTGCGAAAGAATGGTCAGCTGTACACTACACACTTTGAGAAGAGCAGAATAAAATATTATTTTACGAATGTCCGTTTAGATCTGAGCATTTGTGAAAATTAAACAAGTTAAAAGGGAAGCGTTATAACACAGTAATTAAATTATTTCCATTTATACTGTGACAGGACGGGTATGATAAAGGCAATACCATATGGATAGCTAACCAATAATTGTGGCAGGAATCTGACATCACAAGTCCTATTTATACGTACATAGGCTCTGCTGACACGTAATTATTTATCGTAAATAATAAATTAATTATATCCCGGTTTAACGGAATATAAACTTTTAATAAGCAAAATATCAACAATAAAGCCTTACATTTGAACATAAAACATTGTTGATAAAGCATAAAAGTCAATAGGTCCGTTACCAAATCTATTCAAAATAAGATAAAAAGCTTACGTTAGCCTGGTCCAGCGATATAGGTCTCGGTAAACTACCCTCATTAAATGAAAATTGTACAGCTCATTATTTGTATACGGAGATAAGAAAACATTGTTCTTCCATTTGAAGAAAATATAAACATATTGTTTGCAAAGCAGGAAACTTAGAATGGGTCCCGAAGTGTAAAAAGCTAATGTATGTGAATGTTTTTATAAACTTGTAAATTTGTTGACGACTCGTAAAATAAGTCGTGTCTTATTTAAAATTATATATGACTATAACTGATTATAATAATTAAAAACATCTGAAGAAATGCTCATACGATTGTAACGATGGGGTCTTTATGCTACAGGAATTGTTGATTGGCCCAATGTTGTTAAAGTAAGTGAAAATAATGAGACAAAAAAGAAATTAATACTTTCACTTTCTTTAAGGTGATTTAAAAATAATTAATTGTAACAGTGTTCACAAACAAAACAGAAGACAGAAGAAAGAGCTACATAAAATTGGTAACTTGCTGATCTTTATGTTGATATTTAATCATTCAAACAATTGATTCTTAGCAAAAAGGCATTAGTCAACGCTGTAGAAATTGAACAATTATGGATAATATGAAAATGCATATTCATATTCGACCTCTGTAGCATGTTGTCCTATGATAAGGTCTTATGAATAAATGAAAATAAATCGTTTTTCCTAATAAATCTATCTCACCTTGACATTCTAATATTTCTTCACGACAGAAATGGGATATTTAATGCAACTTCTTAGAACAGTTTTAGATATAACACAAATTCAATTAGTCACAGATGCATTAGCATATCAAAATTACATGTGATTTCCCGTCCTTACGTCGCAAGTTCAAAACAATTTACTGCAAGGGCCTAGTATGCTATTCATGAAACAATGAATTTTAATAAATGAATTAATGCAAACGTATATTCATTGAATCATGAAACAAAAAATATATAAAAGATAAAGGGAACAGAAAAAATATATCAGAAGCATACTATTTCAAGTTCAATTTATCGAATTGATATTTAGTATTTAATCTGCGAGGATAAACATACACAATGGATTTTTCAAATTTTATCCTGATCTCGATTCTAATCCTTAAATCTCAGTAAACATGGGGGCTGGATCCTGCCATTAAAGACACAGAGAGTCATGAGTTTAAACCTAAACATAAATCTAAACAATATAGAACTGATTGATTCTTTAATAACTGTGTACACACTAAATGCTACATAAATAAAAAATCTGCTCTTACAAAAGTGATATTCAGCATTGATCAAAGAAGTGAACACTTGAAATGTCCAAGATAATTGAAAAGTACATAATAACCCTAACGGAAGATGATGGTCAAGAAATAAGCGTAAATGTTTCTGGTGTAGTCGGAAATAAAATTACATTGTCAAGTTGGATTATAACTGTCAGTAAAGGCCACCAAGAGTTATTATGTACAAAAATAGAATATATTAATATTAAACAAGGGCAAAATGTTTTTTTTTAAATTGTGTGCTTGGCTCAAAATAGGAACATATACACTCAATTAATAAGATTTTAACGATTACATTTGTTCTAAAACAAGGTTAACACATACCGATCTCTATGAAATAGAATGTAGAATTGGAAATGACATTTTTAATAATTAGAAAAAAAGGCTATAATATTAATCGTGTTTCATATATTGCTAAATTTAGATAAAGTGCAAACAAAAGATTACATAGTTTGGAATATGGCTATTTATACATATTATAGGACAGTCCATATCCCAATATTTAACACTGATACTTACATATATTGTTTGAGTGCAAACAGTATTACGACCTTAATAGAAAGCAGAAAATATTAACCAATAAAATACACAAAAAAGTTGTTTCTCTTAATTGTTAAACAACATTACAACAACTTTTTGATAAATAGCGCCGAAGTTCAATCAAACAGGCAGTAGCGGAAATGGGTAACATGTTACAAATCCCAGGGGAATTGTTGTCTGAAAAATGTTTATTAATTCGTGCGTATCTACCTGCTAACCAAGATTACAATTTACGTCAAATTTTTGCATATTCAGAAAAGGATGGGACGTTAATATTTGGGCTGATTGATGTAAGGATTTTATTTATTAGATGTTATTTGCAAGAGACGAATTAAGAAAAATAATTAGATCTCAAGAAGTATCACAACAATTCTTCTAGACAAGTGTAGATTCACATGATTTAGATTACAACTGTGTCAGCCTAAATATATCTATAAAATTATTCATTTTTAAAAAACCCTATACTGTCATTCCCTTTAAAACATGAAACAATCGATATTTATTAACTATACTGAGAAATATTTTAAAGCGGCTCTGCACTGATATATTTAATTCTGTCAATTGAAATTTAAAAGTCATGTTGAATACTCATTTATTTATTCTATCATAAGTTCCGTCTAAAGGATATGTTGTATCTGTTGTACATATTATAATAAGTATAACGTCTACTAGAGTTTTACTATAATAGTTAGGCAACCTTTATAATTAAATCGGTAAGCTAAATAACGCTAGTTCCAAAAAAGCTAAAATATTGTCCCATAAATATTCAAAAGCCTTTAATAAGCTGTTGGAAGAACCGACAAAACGTGAAGTTAATTGCGCATGTGGGATAAACCTTTTACTACAGTACATCATTCGTTTTACAGTGACATGAATAGCATGTCTAATTTCCCAGTGGAATGTTGACCTGAAACATATACATTTGTTTATAATTCGTGTCTATTACATGTCACAGAGCATACTATTTTCTATTGGCCTCATTCTTATACCAATTTTCTCATGGAAGATTTTTCCTGCAGATAGATTTGCAAACGTCATTATTCATTTGGACTGTTCGTTCAAATCTAATTTCTGTAACAAAGTTAAAGTTTTAACCCATTACTTCATGAGCATTTTGTGAAAAATGGCTATTTTCATTGAAAAGTCTCCCGTTACAAGTTCAAATTGCTATAATACTATAAAAACTGCTTCAATACTAATCAAAATTGGCACAAATGTTGACTGGACCATTGCCCTTGCAACAACATGCTCAGGCTTAAATTTTCTGTTACCATGGCAACGAGGGGACATCTCAAAATTGCCAAAAATCACTATTTTGCGTTGATTTTTTCCATCAAAATTGATTTCAAAGTGCTGCAACTTCTCAATGTATTGAGATAGAGTCAAATGCTTTTTAGCGTTGGTTACACGTTACCTGATGATCAATCTGGGGTCATTTTTAGCCTCTCACAAGTCCAAACTTTTCTTGGCGATGAGTGAGGGGGACTGCCGCCCCCTTCAAACCCCTAAACAGAAGGGAGCATATCCCCCTTTTGGCAACCCCCTGATGTATCGTTTGGTTGGGGGACCGCGCCGAAAAAGTGGTCACTTTTTTAACAACATTTCTCAATCAAAAACAAGTGTTGGGGTCCTAAATAAGGCATTTTTTTCACCATTTGAGACAACAATAAAGGGGGGGGTGAAAAAGGCGTTAAAAGGCGTGTATATCGCGTAATGGGTTAACAGAAAATGATGAAAATACTTGAAATTATCCAAAATCGCGTTTTTCCATGTTTAAACATGGCCTGTCATATAAATTTGAAGAAAAATTGTTGTTTTGTAGATTTTTTTATTTTTTTTTTTCATTAAAGAAGATCTGTCGTGTGTATGTATCATAAAAGTGTCACAATTTGCAACACAGAAATAAATAGAAATTTTCCATAATTTTAAAATGTTATGACACATGAAGGGGCATACATTTGAAAGCGCCTTATTTATCAAGGCAAGGTGTTTGATTATTTTTAATCATAATTCTATATAACATTTGCATAACATACCTTCACAGCTGTGTTCAGATTGTATTCATACTGTTAGGAAGAAATTACATTTATCGTAGTGTAAACTTAATGAAGTAATAGTCACCATGTCATGAAATACTTTTTCTAATGCTTTTATTTTAACTTAATGATTTCACAACATGTTGGAAAACATCATTCTAAATGTTAATGGAACCAACCAAAAACAGGAAACAATTTAAAAGTTTTTGAGTTGATAAAAATATTAATTTCCGTCAAACACGGAAGGTGGTCCGAAAATACAATAATTTTCACCGTGCTATTTATTAAACATACCACGGTCCAAATAATATATCATTGTCAACAGAGTATGTTTAAATTAACTGAATTAGATCAACTGATGAAAAATAAAACCACCAACAACGAAAGCAGCTGGGATACAATATATCATATCCTCAAATGACGATATCTCTCTCTAATTGGCTTAATAAATGATATTTTTGTGAGTGTTGAATAGCAAGATATGCCTCTAGCTATGTCATTAAACATAAACTGGGTCATTTCTTTCATTACGTTGGAAAGCGGTATGGCACAAGCATAGCACGATTGACACAACGTTTTTGAGTACAAGTTATTGCATGTTTTTGTTTTAAAAGTACATTGTTCTGATAAAGAATGATTATAATTTATGATTTTCAGATAGTGGAGTAAGAAATACGTATCATAAATATTGAAGTTGGCCAAGAAAGTTAAGAAACATAGTTCACAATTTAATGCAAGTATAGAAATGTTTTCTTATACATTTTGATACTCGTTTAAATATGTTTTTTCTTATTGAAAACAGAGAAACGAATTGAAAAGTCTTTAAATATCAAATGAGACGATGCAATATGACACATCAGTGGAATCTGACCCAAAACACCACCACATAGTCTTGATAGAAATTTTAAAAAAATTGTTTCGAAATTCATTCATTATTTTTGTCTTAGTGAACACCGTCCTGCAGGAGACCAGTAACAGTTACTGTAATACAACATAATATAATTCATGAGACCAGTAACTAAAGGTATCATGTGATAAGATATTCCCGTTGCATAACGAATTAATCTTATGTTTCTTTCTCTTCAACTGTGTACTGTAATACTTCATCAATCAGAAATTTATTTGTTTATCATTACCTGTCATTCAGATTGTGCCATTTACGCTAACAACGACTGCAGTCTCCAACAGTTGCATGCTTTGTGAATTTGATTTGCAAAACAAATTCATTATAATGTATGACGCAAAATATTCACACGAGTTTATAATGTTTCAGTAATTGATTCCTATTTTTACGTAATTGAATCTGTTATTCAACAAGAAATCATGTAAACACACGCCAAATTTTTATATAAATAGAATTGTCTACGTTTTTGTATCATTTTCTTAATTTGTTAGACATAGAAAAATTAAAAATTATATCTTAAAAAAGTAGACAAAGACTTTTAGAATGTATAAATATTCTTTGTACATTTAAGCAATATTTTACATTTACTTTATTATAACTACTATTATTATTATTATTATGATTATTATTAATGCTGATTTAATCCGTCAGCCTGTGTGAGTTTTAAATGCCACAACTATATTATATTATGGCAATATCTTTCCTTATCAGATTATATTTGTGTCAACTTTCGACAGCTTTTTGTTAATATCATTAATTTAATTCGTCTTTTAATAAAATGGCACATTTAGCACATTGTATTCAAGATAAACTCATTTTATTTTACGAGAAAGGGTTTATTTATTATTGGTCTACTTACCGAACATATTTTTTATTACTTAATGTTACAGTTTGTACCAAGAAGTAATATTTCATTGTTTTGATTGTTAGCAGAAGCTAGTCTGTAATATTTTATTATTGATCGTAAGCTGTTACCGTGAATGGGGAGAATTTAAAAAAAAGGTTATCATGCTAATATTTCTTTAATGTATGTTAAGGATCTTAATATTTCTATTTTTCTGTATCGCTACATAAACATATAAACTATTTAACATCACGCTTAGATCAATCGCCTATGTAAATAAATAAGTCACAGACGTATAAATGTTTGGCATTACAAAGCTCTGATGGTTTCATACTTAGAAGAAATTGATGAACAAAAGATGACTGCCCGATGATAAAGTTGAATGCACCAGTTGTATAACATAAATATCCCGATGGTCAAATGAAATTCTTTCGTAAAAGAAATGTATGTTGTCAAAAACCTTTACATGAATATATAACATAGTTGAAGGATGTTTTCATTGTACTTTTTGGCTCGACAATTCGATAAGAATAAGTAGAGCTATTGTAGTCACCGGGGCGTCGGTGTCGGCGTCGGCGTAACTACTTATGTTAAAGTTTTTGTAATACCTCAAATATTTTCAAAGTCCATGGACATATGGCTTTGAAACTTTGCCAACTTGTTCACCATCATGACTCCAACCTGTATACAGGAGGAGATAACTGTATCAAGCATTTCGACAGAATTCTGTCCCTTTTTCGACTTAGAATTTACTTAAAGTTTTTGTAATTCCTCAAATATTTTCAAAGTCCATTGGCATATGGTTTTGAAACTTTGCACACGTGATCATCATTATAACCCCAACCTGTAGATAGGAGGAGGTAACTGTATCAAGCATTTTGACAGAATTATTTTCAACTTAAAATGTATTTTTAGGTTTGCTTACCACCCCAGATATTTTCATATTCTATTGAAACAAGTTGAAATTTTATACTCTTCTTTGAGAGCATAATAGGACTCTCTCCAAGGCGTTGCTGTCCTACCGACAGCTCTTGTTTATGATCAGGTTACTGGGGTCGGTTGGGGTTCATTGAACGCCGCCTTCCCTTGTTGATCTTGTTTATCATATTTTTTGAAAATATTATAAACCTCGAAAATATACTCGCACATGCATATTAAGGGGTATTTTAGCATCATAAAGCTAAATGAAAATAAGATAAATTTAGTGCTTCTGTATAAATCAACTTACTCCTATTATGATTAAGTCAAAAATAAGGAACATGTTACCTATGGGTCTATATAATTATGAATATTTTAGATTATATTCTTGTTTTAACGATTCATGCAAGCATATACTGCATATACTGATGAACAATGCAATTAATCAAGCAATACTTCCATGATAGTTCGAACAGGAATGCTGCGATAAAATGTTGGTAATCATTTGCAACATACACGTGCCAATTTATTACACTAATAACAGACATCTATGTGTCGCTAATAAAATTTCAAATGCAGTGAACTTAGATCGACATCATATGATGTATGCAAATCATGATGTTGGCTAACTGAGTGCCATTGTCCAGTACTGAAATAACGTCATGGTTATGTAATGTAGAAAAAACACATCGAAAGTGGAATTAAAAAAGATATTGTAAAGCATAGAAAAGTGCAACATCAACCCTCCTAAAGCAACGTATAGAAAGTCACAGTCGGTTCAAACAACTGCAAAATCAAGATATGGCGCTTTTTTAAAGAGATATGTTTGATTTCAGAACCTTTAAAATATAATTCAAATGCGTCGTTTTTTATCATAATATGAATGATCTGAATGACAAGAAATCGACAGTGTTAACCATACCGAAAGCAAATATAATTTTTTTTTCATTCCGATGACTAACTGATCTTCACTCAAGCTAGGCATATACAAACATCTTTTGAAACAATGGCAATATGTAATCAGGTTGCATCTGCATTATTTTACCCATCACTTGCACGAAAACTATTAGACAATAAATGTCATGACGTAATTTGGCATCCAAATTATTTCCACCTTGTGCCAAACTCATTTTTATTCAGCGTCACTTTTTTGCTAATGTACCAATAAAAATCGGTATCTTTGATTAATTTGTTAGCGTCTCAATTTCTGATAGTCGGCGGTGCTTTTTATTCGATTAGTGTCAGAAAGAAATAGATGGAAATTGACAGAAATCCGACGTCTCTCATCTGCATAAATTGTTATTTCATTATTTCAAAACATGTAATGCTTAAGAAGTGAAACATTGAATGCTTACGAAATTAAAACAAGCATCAACAAAGCAAGGCAACGTTTACATAAGCATATTTATGTCTATAATCTATCAAAACGGAAAACATTGCTTGTAAATACTTAAATATATTATAATTTTCCTTAATACTCTACTTCTTATTTTACAGTATATCAATAACTTTACTATATTCTAAGGTTTGAAATTTTAAACTGATCTGTCATTGTAATTACATTCATTGGACTTTTTTGAAAACAAAGATTATAAAGATGATATTACTTTTCACTGCAGACAAGATGCAAAAGATTTATGTCGATACAAACCACTTAAAAATTGCTAACGTTTTTCGTTTGAATACATGAGTTTGGCTATATTTTCAAGCTATACTAGACGCACACTTTTATTATCTTCATGTAAAAGTTCATTCAGTATGCTTGAATTTGACAATAACAATTACATCAGGTGCGCATTTCTCTTAATAACACGATGAGAAATATTCATTTGAATCCGTTTCATACATTTAATCAAAGTCAAAGCAAATTGTTTTGTCTGTTATATAAAATGGATATTGCAGGAAATTAATCATGTAGACAATTGTCTTGTCAAATGCTATGTTAAATATTTGACATTTTGACGGCTAGACAAATGTTCGGATAATATTAAAATATATGATATTTGATACCGATAATGCTAACTCGTTCATGCTAGTTGTGAAAAAAATATCTAAATAGACAGAAATAGAATCCATTATGAACGTCTAACTTTGCAAAATTGAAAAGCTGCAGGCTCAATAGTATTGAAATAAATTTCAGAAATCCAAAACTGAATTTATGGCGTTTACCTTGTGGTTGTTTAATTTTTAGCCTCGTTGTGGCAACAGATTCTTTCCTTGCTATCAGTGGAGAACAAAATCTCCAAGTTGGCTTTAATCAGTAAATATTTTGAAATTTTCCCTAACAAATGAATGGGTTTGACTAAATTGAAGATTGACATTAGCATTTAACATTGGGAGGGTTATTTTTCTTTTGCTCATGAGGGGTACACAAATTTATCAGTTTTATCTTTAACTTTGTGTCAGCTTAAATATACTACATAAAGCAGAAATGAAAAATGAAGAAAAAAAATAGCTTGCATTTTCAACTACCGTCCATGAACATGCTCAAAGAGAGGGAAATAAACTCTTTAAAGAACGCCCAAAGTGGCATTGAAACTGTTCATGGTCGGTACTGGAAAGTGTAAGCTACTGTTCAAACCCCGCTAACACTGACTTAAACATAATTCTACACCTAAAGTTGGTCGTGAAATAATATCCGGGCCTGTTACATTTTCAATTTTTGAGGGATTCCGGTTTTCCTATGTCAGCATCCAGCTGGCACATGTCATATTAAAAAGATAAGAAATAAATAAGCTATTATTTAAAATAACAACAGTCTGTTGATGTTAATACAATGTTCTGATCAATACAGTATACCAATTCTAAATAAATTGCCAAATTTGTCATATATAATGAATCAGACATTCTTTATCATATATATCAAAAAGGTAAATGTCTCCTGTTCCTGATAGATACAAAATACATTTGTTTGCTGTAAATTGCTCTTATATTCTATGCCAGATCAAAGGTTGATAGGAATAACATAACATATTATTCTTATACTGACATCCCGGGAAATTGCAAAGATTGTTTTAATCATTCATTAATTACAAAGGCATATTAAACATACATAAAACTGGCAATTCATCAAAGATTTATGTCAACCATCAAAGCTAGGAAAATAATACAAAAAATAGATGTATTGTTAATGTGATAAGTAAAAATACATCATGAGTTTGACAGTTATATATTTTGACTTATAAAAGATATTTTGAAAAGTAATATATTCATCAAAGCACATTGTTAAGACAGTCGAATGAAGAATATTAACAAAGGTGTCTGCCAAAAAATGCAATTTATATTGTTACTGTCATTTCAGTCCTTTACAAATGTTTTGCTATTTTGCTATTTAAGAACTTTATGGACGTATGTCACGTGGTCTGCATTAATTTTCGACACTCTAATCCAAACATTGATATCAAGAACCCATATTTTTGTTTGTACCTCAATTAGTTAAGAGCAAAGCAACATTCATAAAACATTACTCAAAATGTTTAATAATACTTTTTTTATATTTCATTTTATCGATTGAAATCTTAAAATCTGCCCGAAACAAAAATATCGTAATCTTATCGCTCAAGCATGCGCAAGTTTTAATTCAAAATTTGACATTTTCTCAATTACAAATCAACTCAGTTATGTCAGTTTCTCATAGAAAATTACTTTTTGTTTGTCTGTTTGATATAACCTCATTGAACAATAATATTTTATTGCGAAGCTGTCTCTGATTTAACGGAAGAAAACGAAAAAACAAACTGTCTATTTATTCTAGTTTAGAGTTCACTTGAGATTTTTGAAGTTTTAAAGATTGCAAAGCACTTGGAGTAGACATAACTAGTAAAATATGTTGGTGACAATTCAGTCTATAAAAGCTGTATGCCCTATCGTGAGAATATTCAGAAACTATATCTATTTACAAACACTAGACCATGGCACAAATATAATCAATTGTTAAATAAATCTTATTTCGATGGTATTCAAACTGTGGAACACTCTTATATACCAGGAACCACCCAAGACATTGATCAATGAAAACGAATCTGTTCTCAATCAAATCAAAGAAATTGTGAAAGCTGTATATCCATCCTACGTAGTATAATATCTTCTATTATTTAAAAATCTAGGAAAAGTGTGATCCCTCGGAATCTTTAATCACAAGAAGATAACATGAAAAGTTCGGTACATATGTAGAGTGTGGGTGTAGTCCTTGCTGAATATCTAATATCGTACATTTCAGAGTGATCCTTACTTGCTCTTATAAACAACGACAAATAGACTCTGAATTAGGAGGAAAACAAAATTAATTAACTAAAGTGTTTTGTTTTGTGATTCTGAAACAAAAACACCTAATGATATCTTCCGTGAATTGCCTGAATTAATCAAGCCCCAGACATCTTCCATTGTTTCATGACAAGTCAATGAATTAATTGAATCTGAAATAAATCATGTTGTTCAATTACCAGTTGTAGAGTTGTTCTAAAGTATCAATGTCAGATATCAAGGTTAAAATAGTCTCACACATTTTATTGTTTTTATCTTTTATCTTTTGTGACACAAAATAAATTGATAATACATTGTAATTGGTTAATATAACTAAACTGATTAAAATTTTGATTTCAATTTGTAACTATCTGTGCTAAATTGTGAAGTGTTTTTACGACAGGCACATTCATCTTTTCCTTATATAAATTTAACATAGTTTGATGTTTCTTATCTTCTTATATTCCGTATGTTTTGTACGTCATAAAGAGTCATAATTATGCAATGTAAGCAATCAGTTTACCTACACTCCGTCAGAGCTGTCTTGTTCACTTGATTTTCCTAAATCAAACACAGTTTAAGTTAATCATTCAGTCAAAAAAATCGGTTAGAGTACATCATTTAGTCAATAGCAAAATAAAAACATATTGTAACTCCCACCGAACTTGTGTCTTGAAAGAAGTCGTTTCAACTTTTGTCTACCTACCGACTATATTTACAATTTGTGTCACTTCATGTGATAATGTTCTGATTGAAAAGAAATGTTTCTGCTTTAAAATTGTTACCATTCTATGAGTGTGATGTTCTTAGCATGAATCTAATTTCACGGAATCTCAAGAGAAATACTAATATCAGACAAAATATGGAATTGCTTAAAACGTCAGTATAATTGGTATCTCTCTGAAAAAAAGCATGCTACTTACTTTAATATATTGTTTATATCTATATCAAGACCTATACTAAAAGCAATTGTTTCTTCCAATATTGGACTAAGAAGTTCTAATATTTATCTATAGCATTATATATGTAATCTAAAATAAGTATAAGAAATAAGTCTAGTAAAAATTAAGAAACATCAAATGATTTAAACATTATTATTTTCTGTTTGTAGGACGTCAATTTAATGATTTTTAAATAAACTAAAATTAAGAAAATCACTTAGTCTAAATTTTCTATAGTTCACTCATTTTGTTCAGGAAATAAGGATTTAATTAACATTGAAAGAATTTAAGAAGTTATTAAAATGAAATATTTGAATTTTACACAGAGAAGGATGTGACCTTTTTAATAATTTTTTTAAATGGAGGCTGTGTTCATACATTGCTACATTAAAGTATGATGTAATATCACAGAAAACACAGTTAAAATTTCCAATTCCAATGTTTAAAACCAATGCAATTTCGGTTAACTGAAGTTTTAGAACATGGTAAATAATTCTTATTACCTGACAACCAGCAACATGGGGAGAACGACAGGTATCCGAAAAAAGTTGCATTACCTTTTAATTTATATACTTATCTGGATGAAGTATTAAACAGTGATACTAATGTGTACTGAGTGTCAATCGTATCAAGACCTATGTAAATTATAGCGGGGAGAAAAAAGACCAATATAATTATAGACAAAATGCTGTTTAACTAGATTTTATAACAAAATATTATAAACAAGATCAACAATGAAAGGCGGCGTTCAATGAACCTAACCTCTGCAACACTTCGCGCCGACAGTCAATCGAACAGACAATACTGAAAATGGAAAACATGTTACAAATCACAGTGGAATCGTTGTCTACAAGAAATTTATCCAGTTCTTGTCTACTTGCTAACCAAGATTACAATTTACGTCAAAAGTGTTCTTATTTAGCAATCGATGAGAAGTTTTATTTTTCTGCTCATTGATGTTAGGATTTTATTTACTTAGAATCGAATTAAAGAGACAATATGCTCATTTTTGCTGTGATGAGTCAGTATTATTTTTCAAGAGAGTCACTTTTATAAAAATTAATGAAAAATGTAAAAAAGATACAAAAACTATCTAGATTATAAAAAAGATTGCACAACTCTTTACAAAAATGATCGTTATCGATACATTATGATAATTCTGAACGATATTTATAGCATAGACATTTTCGTTGGCAACGTGAACGTTTGATGAATGTCTGTTCAGTAACTGCACTAATAAAGTGTAACTTTAACAGGAAAATAATGAGACAAGAAAGAAATTAATACATTCACTTTCTTTAAGGTAATTAACAATAGTTAATAGTAACAGTGTCAACAAAACAAAGGAGGCAAAACAACTTTCGAAAAAACGAAAGTATAACAGCTCTGGTTGCCCACGGAATTTCTTTAAGGCTATTACATGGTAACGATGATGCTGTGAGAATAAAAATTGAGGTAAATGTGAAAACTATAAGTCACAAAACAATATTGTGCCTTTAGTTTGGTTGAGTTTTTTAACAACAACTGACATAAAACTTAAATAAATATAATAATTTGCAACAGATAATCACATACTACAAGTTTTTGATTTACAACTGATAGACACTAATATTCAACTCAATAGAAACTTCTTTATTCGTGGACGATAACATAAAATATCGACGTTACTTACAGTACAATGTTTTGTTGGTTCTTATGTAGACAATAGCATCAAATAAAAAGAATGGATGTGCTTATCTTAATTAAAAATATACAATATAATCATTACTTCTTAATATTAAATACCTTGATTGTACCTTTTCTTTCAGCATGGTATTTGAATACGTGAATATGTGTAGCCTTGCGCGCGCTCATGTGTCTACGTTTAGTTAACGTGAGATAATCAACAGTGAATACCTCACAAAAATTAAAGGGCTAAGTAAAGTGGGTTATTTGCTGATGTTTACGTTGATATTACATCATTTCAAACAATTGATTCTTAGCAAAAGGGCATTAGTCAATATGAATGTGCATATTCATATATGACCTCTGTAGCATGTAGCGCCATCATAAGGTCTTATGAATAAACAAAAATAAATCTTTTTTCGTAATAAATCTATCTCAACCAGACATTCTAATTTTTCTTCACGACAGAAATTGGATATCTAATGCAACTTCTTAGAACAGTTTAAGATATATCACAAATTCAATTAGTCAAAGATGCATTAGCATAAACAAAAT
Source organism: Ruditapes philippinarum (assembly GCF_026571515.1). Taxonomy (NCBI): domain Eukaryota; kingdom Metazoa; phylum Mollusca; class Bivalvia; order Venerida; family Veneridae; genus Ruditapes; species Ruditapes philippinarum. Next base: position 169,720 of record NW_026867059.1, read on the forward strand.
CACATGTTAGTTTCCGTCCTTACATCGGCAAGTTCAAAACAATTTAATGCAAGACACTATGTTATTCATTTCATGAAAAAAATTGAATTGATGCAAACGTCTATTCATTGAATAATGTACCAAAAAAGATTAAAAAAATAAAGGGAACAGAAAAAAATATATCAGAAGAATACTATTTCAAGTTCAATTTATCGAGCTGATATTTAGTATTTAATCTACGAGGATAAACATAACAATGGAGTTTTCAAATTTTATTCTGACCTTAAATCTCAGTAAACACAAGGCCTGGTTCCTGCCATAAGAGACACAGAGAATCATCAGTTAAAAAAATTAAACAGAATAGAAGTGATTGATCTAAAAATGTGTACACACATAAAACTCTGCTGTTAAAAAAGTGATATCCAGGATTGCAACTTGAATTGTCCGAGATAAATGACAAGTTCATTATTACAATAAGTGAAGATGGTCAAGAAATAAGCGTCAATGTTTCTGGTGTAGTCGGAAATGAAATTACATTGTCAAGTTGAATTATGACTGTCAGTATAGGCCACCAAGAGTTATTATATACAAAATTAGAATATTTTAACATTAAACACAGGCAAAATGTTGTTTGTTTTTTAAATGGTGTGCTGGTGTGCTGATATTTTTAATAATTAGAAAAAAGGCTATAATATTAATCGTGTTTCATATATTGCTAAATTGAGATAAAATGAATGCAAACAAAAGATTACATAGTCTAGAATATGGCTATTTATACATATTATAGGACAGTCCATATCCCAATATTTAACACTGATACTTACATATATTGTTTGAGTGCAAACAGTATTACGACCTCTGAAAATTATAGAAAGCAGAAAATATTAACCAATAAAATACACAAAAAAGTTGTTTATCTTAATTGTTAAACAACATTACAACAACTCTTTGATAAATAGCGCCGAAATTCAATCAAACAGGCAGTAGCGGAAATGGGATAACATGTTACAAATCCCAGGGGAATTGTTGTCTGAAAAATGTTGATTAATTCGTGCGTGTCTACCTGCTAACCAAGATTACAATTTACGTCAAATCTCTGCTTATTCAGCAATGGATGGGAGTTTTATTTTTCTGCTGATTGATGTTAGGATTTTATTTACCAGATGTTATTTGCAAGAGTTGAATTAAGAAAAATAATTAAATCTCAAGAAGTTTCACAACAATTCTACTAGACAAGTGTAGATTAACATGATTCTGATTATAACTGTGCCAGCCTAAATATATCTAAAAAAATTCTTATTTAAATAATCCTACACTGCCATTCCCTTTAAAACTAAAGACAACCGATATTTATAATTATTCTGTGAAATATTTTGAAGCGGCTCTGCAATGATATATTTAATTCTGTCAATTGGAATTGAAAAGTTTTGTTGAAAACTGATCTATTTATTATATCATACGTTCCGTCTTAAGGATATGTTGGATCTGTTGTACATATTATAATAAGCATACTAGAGTTTTACTAATTTGCATTTTGGAGATAGTTATAGAAGTCATTGTTTGCTTCTTTGGTAATGCATTGCATTAAGCTCCTTTCTTACACACAAATTTATGTTTGTCTTTTGTGCCGCCACACTATTCATCTGAATTCACGGCAGAGGATTAGTTAAAACTGCTGTTATGATTGAATCAGGGATATACCCCGCACTTGAAATTTTAGCTCACTTCGTTATCACACGTGTAGTCTCCTTGCATCATTAATAAGATGTTCTTCAGAGAACTAGACTAGTCAATTAAAAAATCTTCCATTTCTTTATATAGAAAATTAACTTTATTCGAATTTATTTCCAGATAAAACATCAAGCATAAAGTATGGTTCCCCCAAATTTTTCACTAGAATTTTAAAGTTTGCACATTCAATATAAAAATATTGAAATAATAATTAACAGTTTAAAAATATCAAAGATAGTTTAAAATATGTTATAACGAATATAGTATGACTGTGTATGGCATGTGCCTTAAAATACAACAGTGTATGATTAGATAAAAAATGTTTGCAATTCATGGGACATACAAACAGTATTTAAAGGTTCAAACATATAATATTACCTATACCCCTAAAAATGGTCTGAATTCAAAACAAATCACATATTTATACGTATACAACTATCATTATTCATATATTTAGCTTTGTGGACAAAAACACTAACTTTATTTTGCGATTCTGTTTTAAACAGTGTTTGAATGACATATGGTTCTAATTAAGCATTAAAATGCATGATATTTGTTTTAAACACATTTAAGCGTCAAGTAATTTAAGATTCCGTCAATGAATAATAACAGATTTTCATCATAACAGTACATCAAAATCTTAGGCAACCTTTATAATTAAATCGGTAACCTAAATAACGCTAGTTCCAAAAAAGCTAAAATATTGTCCCATAAATATTCAAAAGCCTTTAATAAGCTGTTGGAAGAACCGACAAAACGTGAAGTTAATTACGCATGTGGGATAAACCTTTTACTACAGTGCATCATTCGTTTTAAAGTGACATGAATAGCATGTCTAATTTCCCAGTGGAATGTTGACCTGAAAGATATACATTTGTATGTAATTCGTGTCTATTACATGTCACAGAGCATACTATTTTCAATTGGCCTCATTCTTATACCAATTTTCTCATGGAAGATTTTTCCTGCAGATAGATTTGCAAGATTCATAATTCATTTGGACTGTTCGTTCAAATCTAATTTCTGTAACAAAGTTTAAGTGTTAACCAATTACTTCATGAGCATTTTGTGAAAAATGGCTGTTTTCATTGAAAAGTCTCCCGTTACAAGTTCAAATTGCTATAATACTATAAAAACTGCTTCAATACTAATCAAACTTGACACAAATGTTGACTGGACCATTGTCCTTGCAACAACATGCTCAGGCTTAAATTTTCTATTACCATGGCAACGAGGGGACATCTCAAAATTGCCAAAAATCACTATTTTGCGTTGATTTTTTCCATCAAAATTGATTTCAAAGTGCTGCAACTTCTCAATGGATTGAGATAGAGTCAAATGCTTTTCAGCGTTGGTTACACGTTACCTTATGATCAATCTGGGGTCATTTTTAGCCTCTCACAAGTCCAAAATTTTCTTGGCGATGAGGGGGACTGCCGCCCCCTTCAAACCCCCTAAACAGAAGGGGGCATATCCCCCTTCTGGCAACCCCCTGATGTATCTTTTGGTTTGGGGACCGCGCCGAAAAAGTGGTCACTTTTTTAACAACATTTATCAAACAAAAACAGGTGTTGGGGTCCTAAATAAGGCATTTTTCACCATTTGAGACACCAAAAAGGGGGGGGGGCGGTGAAAAAGGCGTTAAAAGGCGTGTATACCGCGTAATGGGTTGTCAAAAAATAATGAAAATACTTGAAATTACCAAAAATCGCGTTTTTCCATGTCACAATTTGCAACACAGAAATTTTCCATAATTTTAAAATGGTATGACACATGAAAGTCATACATTTGAAAGCGCCTTATTGATCAAGGCAAGGCGTTTGATTATTTTTAATCATAATTCTATTATTTTTTCTATATAACATACCTTCACAGCTGTGTTCAGATTGTATCAATACTGTTAGGAAGTAATTACATTTATCGTCGTAGTGTAAACTTAATGAAGTAATAGTCACCATGTCATGAAAGAGTTTTTCTAATGCTTTTATTTTAACTTAATGATTTCACAACATGTTGGAAAACATCATTCTAAATGTTAATGGAACCAACCAAAAAACAGGAAACAATTTAAAAGTATTGGAGTTGATGAAAATATTAATTTCCGTCAAACACGGAAGGTGGTCCAAAAATACAATAATTTTCACCCTGCTATTTATTAAACATACCACGGTCCAAATAATATATCACTGTCAACATAGAATGTTTAAATGTACTGAATTAGGGATCAACTGATGAGAAATAAAACCATCAACAACAAAAGCAGCTGGATATACTTGCCGGGATACAATATATCATATGATTACATGACGATATCTCTCTCTAAGTGGTTTAATAAATGATATTTTTGTGAGTGTTGAATAGCAAGTTATGCCTCCAGCTATGTCACTATACATAAATGGGTCATTTCTTTCATTTTGTTGGAAAGCGAGATGGCCCAAAGTATAGCACGATAGACCTTAAGTGTTTGAAAACAAGTTATCGCCTGTTATTGTTTTAAAAAGTACATTGTTTCTGATAAAAATACTTAAAAATATGACTTTGGCAAAGCAAGTTCAGAAACATATTTCACAATTTAATTCAAGCATAGACATGCTTTCTTACACATTTTGATATTTGTTTAAATAGGTACAGAGAGAAATGACATTACTGTCTTTAAAATATCAAATGAGATGATGCAATGAGCAAATCAGTGGAATCAGACCCAAAACACCACAGCATAGTCTTGATAGAAATTTAAGAAAATTTGTTTCGAAATGCATTCATTAGTTTTTCTTAGTATACACTGTCCTGCAGGAGACCAGTAAAATAAAAAAATTGAATTCATGAAACCAGCAACTAAATCTATCATGCGGAAAGATATGCCCGTTGCATTACGAATTAATTTTTTGTTTCTTTCTCTTCAACTGTGTACTTCAATACTTCATCAATCAGAACTTTATTTGTTTATCATTACCTATCATTCAGATTGTGCCATTTAACAAAAGTGTATTAAAGCGAACAACGACTGCAGTCTCCAACAGTTGCATGCTTTGTGAATTTGATTTGCAAAACAATATACACGAGTTTATAATGTATTGGTAATTGATTCCTATTACGGAACGTAATAAAATCTGTTATTCGACAAGAATGCATGTAAACACACGTCAAATTTTAAATAAAGAGAATTGCTTTTTTGTGAATTTGATAGACATAGAAAAATTCAAAGAAAATCTTAAGAAAAAGTATACCTGTAAGACTGTAAGAATGAATAAATATTCTTAAGCAGTGTTATATATAACATTGTCTTTATTATAACTACTTATATTATTTATATTATAATTATTATTATTATCATCAATATTATATTTATTATTATTATTATTATCATTATAATTATTATTGTTGTTGTTGTTATTATTATTATTATTATAATGCTGATTTAAACTGTCAGCCTGCATGAGTTTAAAATGCCACAACTACAGAAAACATTATTTTATGACAAAATCTTTTTTTATCAGATTACATTTGTGACAACTTTCGAAAGCTTTGTTGTTAGATATGCATCATTAATTTGGTTTCTCTTTAAAAGGGCAAATTAAACACACTTTATTCATGTAAAAGAAAGCGTTAATTTAATATTTGTCTACTTACCGAACAGATTTTCTATTATTAAATGTTGTATTTTGTAAAAAGAAGAAATATGTCATTGTTTTGATTGTTAGCAGAGGCTCGTCTATAATATTTTATTATTGTTGCTAAGCTGTTTAAGCTTCTAAAGTGGATGGGCAAAAATTTAAAGTAATTCAGACAAATATTTCTTTCATGTTTGTTAAGGGTCTAAGTATTTCTATTTTTCTGTATCGCTACATAAACATAAAACAATTTGCAACATATGCTAGAAATAGGGTTGCTTTTGTTTCCACGCTCAGATTAATCGCCCTTGCTAATAAATAAGTCACAAACGTATAAAGGTTTGGCATTACAAAGCTCTGATGGTTTCATACTAAGAAATTGAAGAAAAACAAATGATTGTCCGATGATAAAGTTTGAATGATGCACCTGTTGTATAACATTAATATCTCGATGATAGAATGAAATTCTTTCGTTAAAGAAATGTATTTTGTCAAAAACCTTCATACGAATATGTAACATAGTTGAAGGATTTTTTATACCAGGATTATCAGTTAACGATCATAATTATAGTAAACTATCAATGTAATAATCATAGATTAAACTCAAATATATGTGTTGAAGCAGTACAGCTCGAATAATAATAATAATAATAAGCGAAATGCATGCAAATCGATTTTAATTCCCATTCAATTTTATTCCCAAAAGATTAAGGTTTTCCCCCGGTTTAAATTTTGAAATATTTTCATCCCTTTTGATAAATAATTGAAAAATTTAGAAAAGATTTTTTAATTTTTTTTAATGATAACCCTTTTATCAAAAAAACTTTGAACCAACCCTACTCTTGCACAATATTAGGAATATCTCTCTCATGTACCACTTCATTTTACTTTTTATAAAATATTATAAACTTCGAATATATACATGCATGTATTCAGGGGTATATTAGTATCATAAAGCTGAATAAAAATAAGATAAGTTACGTGCTTCTGTGTATATCAAAAGGGCGTTCCTTTATTGAAATAAGAAATATGTTACCAATAGGTCTATATAATAATGAATATGTTAGATAATATTCATGCTATAACGATTCATGCAAGCATATACTGCATATACTTATGAACAATGCAATTAATCTAGCAATACTTGCATATTTCGAAGAGGAATGCTACGATAAAATATTGGGAATCTTTTGCAACATACATGTACCAATTAGTTACACTTTTAACAACCAGCTATGTCCCGCTAAATTTTCAAATGCAGTGAACATAGATCGTCATCACATGATGTATGCAAAGCTTGATGTTGACTGACTGAGTGCCATTGTCCAGTACTGAAATAATGTCATGGTTATGTAATGTAGCGAAACACATCAAAAGTGGAATAAGAAAGACATTCTGAAACAATGATTAGTGCAACATCAGCCCTGCCAAAGCAACGTATAGAAAGTCACAGTCGGTTCAAACAACTGCAAAGTCAAGAAATGGCGCTTTTTTAAGAGATATACCCAGAAAATATAATTTTAATGCGTCGTTTTTATCAAAATATGGCCCCATCTAAATCACAAGAAATCGACAGTGTTTACCATATCGAAAGCAAATATATTTTTTCATTCCGATGACTTATTTATCTTCACTCAAGCTAGGTATATACAAACCACTTTTGAAACAATGGCAATATGTAATAAGGTTGAATCTGCATTATTTTACCCATCAATTGCACGAAATTATTAGACAATAAATGTCATGACGTAATTTGGCATCCGATTTATTTCCACCTTGTGCCAAACTCAATTTTATTCAGCGTTACTTTTTTGCTAATGTACCAATAAAAATCGGTATCTTTGATTAATTTGTTAGCGTCTCAATTTCTGATAGTCGGTGGAGCTTTTTTTTATTCGATAAGTGTCAGAAAGAAATAGATGAAAATTGACAGAAATCCGACGTCTTTCATTTGCATAAATGGTTAATGTAAATTGTTTTTTTTATTATTTCAAACCATTTAATGCATGTGTATCTTTATAATCTATCAAAACAGAAACGAAATTCATTGTAAATACTATAATTTATTATAATTTTCCTTAATACCCTACTTCCAATTTTACAGTATAACAATATCTTTACTATATTCTAAGATTTGAAATTTTAAACTGATCTGTCATTGTAATTACAATTATTTGGTAAAAAACATTGACTTTTGTGAAAAAAAAGATTATGAAAAGAAGATAGTACTATTCACTGTAGACAAGATGAAAAAGCTTTATGTCGATACAAACCACTTACCAATTGCTAACGTTTTTCTATTGGATACATGGGTTGGGGTATTTTTTCAAGCTATACTAGACACACAATTTTATTATCTTCATGTAAAAGTACATTCAGTATGCTTGAACTTGACAATAACAATTACATCAGATGCGCATATCTCTTAATAACATGATTAGAAATATTCATTTGAATCCGTTTCAAACATTTAATCAAAGTCAAAGCAAATTGTTTAGTCTTTTATACAAATGGATATTGCAGGAAATTAATCATGTAGACAATTGTCTTGTCAAATGCTCTGTTAAATATTTGACACTTTGACGGCCAGACAAATGTTCGGATCATATTAAATTATTTAACATTTGATACCGATATTGTAAACATGTTCATGTTTGCTGTGAAACAAAAATTTGATAGAGAGGAATCAAATCCATTAAAATCGTCAAATATGGCATACGACTTCAAAAGAATTCAACATTTAAACATGGTAATGGTTAATTAATAACTGAGCCTTCAACATTTTCAAATTTTCCGTTTTGGGCGTTCTTTACGGATTTTGTTTTTCCTATTTCATCATCCCACCAGTAAATTCATAAAGAACATTGAATGAGGGTAGGTTCAATAGTGATTTTTTTGAACGAGTTGAATAAAATTATATTATGCGAGCATCTGTCGAGCAAAATATCATTTTATTCAACGAGTTCAATAAATTCTGTTCTGAACCTACACGAATTTAATTTTCTATTTATCACATACCCAAAATAAAGACTGTTTAAAGTGAAAAAGAATCATTTTTAATTGACGCGCCTGTATGTAACGCTAACATTTAGCGCGTCTTTACACTATGTTTGTATAACGTAAATAACGTCATGTCAAAATATATGCACGGCCGTGCAATACCATTTTTAAGGAGTCGCAAAATCGGCACTGGTATGTGATAAATAACTCAACCTATGAGATAGTAAAGAAATAAGCCATTGTTTTAAATAGTAACAGTCTTTTGGTGTTAATACAATGTTCTGATTGAGACAGTATAACAATTCTAAATAAATTGCCAATATATAATATAATGAAAATCAGACATTCTATATCGTGTATATCAGAAAAGTAAATGTCTCGTGTTCCTGATAGATACAAAATACATTTTTTTGCTGTAAATTGCTCATATATTTTAAGTCGGATCAAAACAAAAGTTGATATTAATAACAAAACATATAATCTTCATATTGTTATACCAGGAAATTGCTTAGAATTTATTTTAGAATATTCATTAATTACAAAGGCATATTAAAGGTACATAAAACTGGTAATTCATCAAAGATTTATTTTAACTATATAAAGCTAGGAAAATAATACAAAAAATAGATGTATTGTTTATGTGATAAGTAACATATAACATGATTTTCATAGTTAATATATTTTGACTTACATAAGATATTTTAAAAAGTAACATATTCATCAAAGCATATTGTTAAGACAGTCGAACGAAAAATGTTAACAACGGTGTTCGCCAATGCAATTTATACTGTTATTGCCATTTCAGTCATTTAAGAATAATTTGCTATTATGATATTTAAGAACTTTATGGATTTGTCTCAGTAAAGTATGTCACTTGCATTAAATGTCGACACTCTACATCGAATATTGTTATTAAGAACACTTATTTTTGTGTTTGTACCACAATAACTTAAGAATGAAGCAACATTAATAAAACATTACTAAAAATGACAAGTAATACTTTTTATATTTCATTTTATAGATTAAAAATCTTACAATGTGCATGAACCAAAAATAAAGTAATAATCTCATCGCTCAAGCTTGCGCCAGTTTTAATTCAAAATTTGACATTTTCTCAATTACAAATCAACTCAATTATGTCAGTTTCTCATAGAAAATTACTTTTTGTTTGTCCTTTTTCAAATTACCTCATTGCACAATTATATTTTATTGCGGAGCTGTCTCTGATGTAACGGAAGAAAACGAAAACAAACTGTCTATTTATTCAAAATTTGACATTTTCTCAATTACAAATCAACTCAATTATGTCAGTTTCTCATAGAAAATTACTTTTTGTTTGTCCTTTTTCAAATTACCTCATTGCACAATTATATTTTATTGCGGAGCTGTCTCTGATGTAACGGAAGAAAACGAAAACAAACTGTCTATTTATTCTAGTTTACAGTTCTTGAGAGACATTTGAAGTTTTAAAGATTGCAATGCACTTGGAGTAGACACGACAAGTAAAAATGTTGGTGACAATTCAGTCTAGAAAAGTTGTATGCCCTATCGTGAGAATATTCAGAAACTATATCTATTTACAAACACTAGCGCATGGCACAAATATACAAAGAATGTGATGTCTTATATATTAGAAAAAATAAGTAATATGAACACGTCGTCATATACATACAATAAATCTTATTAATCATTAAATTCAACGTAGAATACAGGAATAGCAAATGTAGATAAAATTGAAACAAACGATTCATATAACAACATATCCAACAGTATAAGAATTCAACGAATGACAAATGTGACACTGAAAAAGACAGCTGTATATGAAAGGCTGATATGCTTTGCGTTACTAGGTGACTTTGTTCCACTA